>NC_134707.1:89575318-89875318 GCF_043290135.1 Rhipicephalus microplus | reverse complement strand
TGAGCTCGTCGTGGCACGCAAGGAGGATCTCATCACACATGTCGGTAGGAACAACGAGTAGGAAGGCTTTGTCGCTACCACGGGCGTTTTTCTTGTAAAGATTGCCTCTTCTTGGACAAAAAGAGGACAGTTCACGAGCAATGTGTTGAGGGACCTGAGAGTTGCGGTCTTCCAGGGAATCAATGACTGGGCGTAATTCGTCGTCTGCCCGCTGCTTTGACATAAATTCGGAGTCGCTAACTGCTCCGAGAAAGGCATCTTCATCTTCGGAGCCCCTGACAGTGCTCCCCACAGGCGCTCGAGAAAGCGCGTCGGCGTCTTCGTGTTTGCGCCCTAACCTGTACACAATCGTAATATCGAACTCCTGCAAACACAAACTCCACCATGCGAGACGGCCGGATGGATCTCGGAGATTTGCCAGCCAGCAGAGCCAGTGGTGGTCAGTCACTATTTTGAAGAGACGACCGTACAGGTAGGGCTGAAATTTGGTCGTCGCCCACACGACTGCGAGGCATTCTTTTTTCTGACGTAGAATAGTTGGTCTCGGTTCGAGAAAGAGTACGACTGGCGTAAGCTATCACGTGCTCAACGCCACTTTGTCGTTGTACAAGGACAGCGCCAAGTTCGATTGCTGGCATCTGTATGAATTTCTGTAGCAGCGTCCTCATCAAAATGGGCAAGAACAAGTGCTGTTTGCATTCTCTGTCGAAACTCTGTGAACGCTGTATCTTGTTCTGCGCCACACGTAAAGGGCACGTCATGTCAGGTGAGTCGCGTAAGAGGTTCAGCTATCTTCGAGAAGTTGGCGATAAATCGGCAATAATACGCGCACAAGCCGAGGAAACGGCGTACTGCTCTTTTATCTGATGGTACAGGGAAGGCGGCGACAGCAGCAGTTTTGTCTGGATTAGGTCGCACTCCATCCGCACTAATGACATGTCACAGAAATTTCAGCTCTTCCTAGCGGAAATGGCATTTTTGAGCTTTCAGCGTGAGTTCCAGTGTCCGAATGGCTTCCAGAACCTTTTTCACACGCTTCAGATGTTCTTCGAAGCTCTGGAAAAACATGACCACATCATCGAGGTAGACAAGGCAGCTTTGCCACTTCAAGCCAGCGAGAATTGTGTCCATCATCCGCTGAAAAGTGGCTGGTGCAGAACAGAGGCCGAAGGGAAGAACTCGGAATTCGTAAAGTCTGTCTAGTGTCACAAACGCGGTTTTTTCTCGGTCTCGTTCATCCACTTCAATTTCCAATAGCCACTCTTTAGATCGGTGGACGAAAAATACTTCGCGCGTCGTAACCTGTCGAGGGAGTCGTCAACCCGTGGAAGTGGGTAGACGTCTTTTTTTGTGACGCTATTAAGCTTCCTGTAGTCAATACAAAATCGCAGCGTTCCGTCTTTCTTCTTCACTAGAACGACTGGCGAAGATCAAGCGCTGCTGGATGGTTGAATAATCCCGTCATCGTGTATTTCTTTTACTTGTGTCTGAATAGCCTCGCGTTCTTTGGCAGAAACGCGATAAGGCTGCTGCCGGATGGGGCGGACGTCATCGTCGGTAATAATTCGATGCTTCGTGAGGTGTGTTTGACGGACTTTAGAAGAAGAGGCGAAGCAAGATCGAAACTCCCTTAAAAGGTCATGGAGTGCAGCCTTTCTCTCGCCTGACAGCGTCGAATTAATGTCGATGCGGTCAAGAAATTCCTCAACCTCATGCGTTTCCTCGGACGCAAAGCATTCAGTGACGTCGGCAACAGTGTCTCCATAAGCTAGGGTGGTTCCGCGGAAAAGATGCCGGTGCTCGTAATTGAAGTTCGTTACTAGTATCGTTGACTGTCCATCACGGATGCGCACAACACTTCGGGCGGCGCATACACTTTGGAGCAGCAGAAGTGATACGTTGCTTTCAGCCACCACGTCGCCGTCTTGGAAATCTTCACAAGTGACTTCGATGGGAACAGTTGCTCGAGGTGGCAGCGTCACACTGTCGTCAGCAACACGCAGCGCAGGTCTACGGCAGTCTTCAGCGTCTCGATCTGTTGCGCCTTGAGTCGAGAAGGTCACGATGCGCTCACGGAGATTTATAATGGCACCGTATTCCCGAAGGAAGTTCATGCCGATAATCAGCTGACGCGAACAGTCGCGAAGAACGAGGCAGCTGAGCACAACGTTGACGCACGAATTTTCCCTCTTGCGGTACAGCGACCCAGCGGTGTTACAACGTGTCCTCCAGCTGTTCGAATTCGCGTTTCATTCCACGGCGTGATCACTTTCCTGAGATCTTTCGCTAGCCTCCCGCTGATAATCGAATAGTCTGCACCAGTGTCTACCAATGCACTGACATGAAGACCGTCAATCAGCACAGGTATGTCGAGTGACACGCGGTCACTAGGTTCAGATGTAGATGTCGGCGTTTCTTCGGTACTGCAATTATTCTCTGACGAAATGCCTTCGGCGTTGCGTGCAAGCGTCGATGGGAGGTCTTCCGCACTTTGAGTCCCAGCGACCTTGCCCCCGAAGGCCGCTGCCTTCAGTTTTCCCGACGAGGGCTTGGGGAGCGTTCCCGTGCCGTCACCCCGAAACGTGGCCCAGTGGCTGCGGGTCTCCTCGGAGATGGCGACCGCGATTGCCGTCGTGTAAAGGGTGCACGCTGTTGCGCGAGATACACTTCGATATCCCTTGGCCTTTGACCAATTCGGGGACGAGGGGAATTGACGGAAAATCCGCGCAGTCCAAGTTGCCGGTATGGGCTTTTGCGATAAATGTGACCAGCCTCACGGCAATGATAGCAGAGGGGTCGTCTGTCTGGCTTACGCCAGAGATCAGACTTGCGCGTCGGTGCACAGTGACTATCGATGTCCAAATCAGTGTGCGCTGACTGAATCGCGACTGACGGCATCATTGCCTGGATCGGGACGTATGGCATTGTCTGGATCGGGACGTGCGGCACTGTCTGGATCGGGACGTGCGGCACTGGCTGGGTCGGGACTCCTTGACCAGAAAGAGGAGTGGCAGATCGCAAGGCTTCCGCGTACGTACGACGGCAACTGTCAGTAGACACAGGAGCCGTTTCCGGATCAACCGACATGGGCGGAAAACGATGGGCGTGCAGCACCTGCTGGACCTCGTCACGGATGATACTGGTGATAGAACCAACATCGATTTGCCTTGTACCGTACATCTTTTCCATTTCTTCCCGGGCGACAGATCGGATGATCTCGCGAATCCATTCGGGGCTCTTGCTCCCAGGGGTGGCGAAAAGTTCGGGAGTTGAGGCAGCATTCACTTGACGTTCAAACAGGGCAGCCTGTTGGTGCAGTACTCGCTCCATTGTTGCCGCTTCAGTAAGGAACTCAGAAACACTTTTGGGGGGTCTACGCACCGAACCAGCAAAAAGTTGTTCCTTCACACCACGCATGAGGTGGCGCAACTTTTTTTCTTCTGCCATAGCAGGATCCGCTCGCTTGAAAAGCCACGTCATGTCCTCGACGTACATCGAGACGGTCTCGTTGGGCATCTGGATGCGTGATTGTAGTGCACGCTCCGCCGGTTTGCGGCGGTCGGGACTCTTGTAGGTCTTCAGGAGGCGACGATGGAACTCGCGCCAAGATGTCAGAACATCATCTTTTTTCAAAAACCACGCCTTGGCACCGTCTTTTAGGCAAGTGTACACGTTCCGGATCTTCGCGGCATCATCCCAGTAATTGATCGCTGCGACACGTTCGAACTCCCTCAGCCAGTCGTCAACATCTTCATGCTGCTCTCCGGGAAAGGGGCTAGGCATGAGCGGGTTCTGGACGGTGCAGTAGATCGGCGTGGAAGGTGTCGGAGCTTGCACGGCATCTTGTGTCGAAGTCATAGCCGCTGCGTCAGCGGTTGGGGTCTCAGGCGGTAGGCCTGGTTGGCGGCGGCTTACTCTATGAACAGAAGTGTCCACGGGTGCAGGGCTTGTGTTCCGGCTGCTGGGCGGAGTCTGGGGCATCGGCTGGATCGTGAGACGTTGTACCCAGCCCCTCCACCAGTCTTGTCACGTTACTCACGACAAACTTGATACAATGGGCTCGTTGAGTCGACTAGCCAAGCAGTGGCTCAGAGAGATTGCCTTTGTCCTCTTTCAATCTTCGATCTCACCCAAGCAAACCATGTGGCAATATGATGCTAAAAAAAGGTCCCACTGCATTTGAAAAATTGATATAAGCAAGGGTGTCACACTCGTGCTTTGCGCGACAGCCTTGCTTCAAATGCTAAGCGCAAACGTCATCCTAACATGGCGTGCGCGCATAAAATTTGGAAATTTCCAACTTATTTGTTTTGCCCTAACGCAACTCGTGCCTTGCTGAGTGAGTCGATTTTGCAATTTTTACTGCTTTTATTATCATTGCTATATTGTCATTGCAATGTAGGGCCAAGATTTTTATAAACATGCTACGCAGCCACATTTCATGCAGTGGGCAGTGAGAAACCCCGCCATTCCTTTACCCGCTTTACCGATGTGTGCCTGCAGCCGAACATTATGTTACCGCCCTGTTTTAACAACCTGGGACTGCTCACACGGCAGTAGAATCGTGTATAACACAACCTTTACAGAGCCAACGTACATTTCACGTGACTCTGTAAACTCTGTGACTGTGACTGACTCTGTAAACTCTGTGACTCTGTAAGTTTCTTGGTCACGTTGTCAGCCACGCCGGTATAGACCCAGACCCTTAGAAAACGAAAGCTGTTGCCGCATTTCTTGTCCTTACGAACAAGCGCGATCTACGCTGATTTCTGGGACTGTGCGCATATTACAGACGCTTCGTCAAAGGCTTTTCTAAAATCGCTGAACCGCTAAATAAACTTACAAAAGACGGCATACTATTTGTTTTGGCTCAGCATCAGCATCACACCTTTGAAACGCTACGAAGCCATCTCCAAGCCCCACCTGTACTCGGTCACTTTGACGACAACGCTGCCCCAAAGCTACACACGGATGCCAACAACGTCGGACTTGGAGCTGTATTGGTTCAGTGGCAAAATGGCGTAGAGCACGTGATTGCCTATGCAAGTCGAACACAATCATCCGCGGAGAAAAACTACTCTGCAACAGAGAAATATTGCTTAGCCATTATTAGGGCTATAACAAAGTTTCGGACTTATTTATATGGTCGACCATTCATGGTAGTTAGCGACCACCATTCTTTACGCTGGCTCGCCAACCTCAAAGATTCTTCCGGCCGTCTGGAACGGTGCAGCCTTCGGCTGCAAGAATTTGACGCTACAGTCATTCAAAAGTGAGGACACAGACACACCGATGCTGACTGTCTCTGACGTGCGCCAATTAGAAGTACGAACGTGGACGTTGAAGAGGACGATACATTCCTTTCTTCTGTATCAGCAACTGACTTGGCTCAACGACAACGTCACGACATGAAGCTAAGCCCGCTGATTGACTACCTTGAAGGCCGAAAAAGCAGTCTTCCTCGAAACTTCGCACGTTTGTGGCCTCGTTCTACATCAGGCATGGAGTCCTCTATAAGGAAAATTTCGGCCATACCCACGCTACTTACTTACTGGTTGCCGCGACCTCGCTTCATGACGATATTTTACATGCTTGACACGACGAACCATCATCCGGACACCTTGGCTACACGTGTACCTTGGAAAAATCCTCCACTCCTACTACTGGCTATGCCTTGCGAAGACAGACAAGCAGTACGTCCGCACATGCCGCGACTGCCAACGCCATAATACTGCACCTGCCCGACCGCAGGACTACTACAGCCTATCGCCAGGCCAAAAACACCATTCCATCAAATTGGCACTGCCTTGCTCGGATCGCTTCCAATGTCTTCGTCTGGAAATCGGTGGATTGTGGTCGCCACCGATTATTTAACGCGTTACAGTGAAACAAAGGCCCCGCCCAAAGCTGCCGCAGCGGAAATCACCCAGTTTTTTGTCACCAGCATCGTACTTCGTGAGGGAGCGCATGCTGTGATAATTACTGATCGTGGGACAACTTTCGCCGCAGAGATGCTTCAAGGAGTGCTTAGACTAAATGGTACAGAAAATAGGAAAACCACGGGTTATTACCCCCAAACAAACGGATTCACCTCACTGAACGGTTGAACAAGACCATTGCAGATATACTGTCAATTTATGTGGCCGCTGATCACAAGAACTGGGACGATATACTCCCTTACGTAACTTTTGCTTACAATACAGCAGTCCAAGAGAGCACAGGTTTCACCCCATTTCGCCTAGTTAGTGGTCGAGAGGTTACTACGATGCTCGACGCAGTGCTCCTTCCGAACAACCTGGGCATGCTCAACGCGGACGCTGCCTTGTTCGCTCAGCGCACTGAGGAGGCCCGTCAACTCACCCGACGCCGTATTGAGGCTCGCCAATCTGCCGACGCACGCCGCTACAACGTTACACACCGAGAGGTTACCTTCCAACCTGGTGATGTAGTTTGGGTGTGGACCCCTGTCAAACAGCGTGGTCACTCTGAAAAGTTGCTGCGGTGCTACTTCGGCCCGTACAAAGTTCTACGCCGACTCAGCGAGGTTACATACTTAGTTCTCCCTGAGGCTACCTCAAGACGTTCTCGTCAGTTTCCACAAAGTGATGTGGTGCATGTGTCAAGGCTCAAGCCATATTTCTCGCGTCGTCAATCGAACGTGGGCAGAATTACCATGCAATGACTATTTTTGTCACTTTTGTTTCTTTTTGATGTGTCTTTTGTCCTAACTCCTTTCTTTATTGAGTACTTTTGTGATATCAGCCATTTTTTGCCTTACGACGCAGTTGTTATATTACATGGTAGCATCTTTTCCTCCTCATTTGTTTTCAGCGCTCATAACCAGCATTGAGGTGATGCTTTTCGAAGAGAGGGAATAACGCCATAGATAATGGGTATGAGCCATCAACTGTAGCGTGAAATCGCTTGAAAGTGGAGAAAGAAGAAAACACTGCTTCCTGGTGAAAAAACGAGCAAGACGTCAATTCGTAGTGGTCTCTATTGTTTCGTTCGTGGCAATAAAAACATCACCTGCCTGCTTGCAAGTAGGAAGATCACATCCTAAAAATATTTGCAGCTGACAAAATAACTCCTCTCAAAACATGATATGGACACTTTCCGCAAAGCCACATTATTCATGAAAGTATGACGAGCGCCAGCGGCTTTAGTACGTATGCTTGTGTGGTTTCTATCCGGAATAAAGGTCCATATCCGGGCTGTCTATCGGGACCACTGTTTGGAAGAGGGATCCACCCTTCCCATTCCAACGTAGGTGTGGACCGCAGCCGACCAACCCTTTTGCGAATATCGAACTCTCCCGGCAATTTAAAATAGGGTTTTTGGACTGACTGATTGACTCTGAGTCATTTGTTAGAAACTTTAGCTGTGTGTAATGAAACGAATGAAAATATCAGCTAATGTAACACTATTTTTCGCTCGAACTATTTCCCAGTCGTATCTCTTGGGTAAACAGTTGGCAGCAATAACGTATCATATAGCTCGACATTTCTAAATGTTTCCTTGAATTTGTAAATGAGACCCCGTGTTGTAACTGATGAATGCTAAATGGCGCGTGAGTGAAGTAACTGCAGCTGCGTCAACTGTTTCTATTTGCAGTTGAAACATTGACGTCCATGTACGTTACGGGACCACTCCCCAACAACACGCCACCTGAAGTATACTGTCAAGCCCATTTCTTAACCCTCTGCCCCCAAAGAATAATTTACAAGCCGTACAACTCAAACTGCACTGTAAATAGAACGATCTGCAAAGACGAGGAGGAACAGACTCAAAGGAACTATAGCACGACAGATGAATGGCTGGAAGAAGAGCGAATGATGTAAAATCCGAGTGTGGAAGCCCCTTTCGTCGCGATGAATTATAATAAATAAATAAATATATATATATATATATTATAACAATCCAAAATACCTGTGACGTTCCTTCAACCCGTTTCTTTTGCTTCAAGTTACAAGAACTTCATGCTTAGAAACTGATGTTAGTACCTGTCCTAAGCAGAGGTATTTCTTGACAACTTTCAGGGCCTCGCTGTTTCACGAAAATCATTGTCGTCATCTAAGACTGCTGCACACCACTGTATATTAATTTCAAAACACACTGTTATGCTTTGCTTGTCTGATCGCGTAGTCAGGCCATGCAGTTCGTCACACGAAAAATGTGCAACTAGTGGTTGATATAGCACATCTGAATGAGAAACTGTTCTAGCCGTTGCAAACCATAAACGCACAGTTCTACTGAAACTGATAATCATCCACCAGTGTTTTCAGAGCCTCCTGATTTCTCAGCCTCTACTGAATTCTCAGCGCTTATTGAGTGTTTCAAACTCACAGAGACCTCCACACTGAGGTATTTTCTAATCGAGTTAAGGCTTTATATCTGAGCAGCTAGCAAATATCATTTTATCGGGGAAGCGGCTTGAACTAGCCTTATGGCACACATAATATGTGCCGTATGATACACATCACAGCTAGTTGCATATTTGATGAAGCCGTACCGTACTCAATCATCTGTGTATACGTGGAGTTCTTAAAGATATGCCTTTCGTCAACGGTGAGTACAAAAGACGTGTGTATTTAAAAGCACAAATGTACCAGGGTAACAATATGTCACCCGCGTGCAGTAAGCATTTGTGTCACTACGAGGCATCGTCTCAATTCAAAGGAAGTGTTACAAAACAACTATCACAGAATCTGGCACGAACTTCTTAAAGATAAGTTTGTCAATATCATATCAACAATTATTCAGCAATCACAAATCCAATTAGGCAAGATAAACCGGTAGTACATTTCTGATCTCTACCGAATACCACCATCACAAATTATCTTGAAATCCATCTTTAAAGGATTTTTCAAAAAGCAATTCTGTCAGGTGCATTTCTAGCAATTTCAAGAGCCACCTAAAGGTAAGTGGTGAAACAATGTACGACCTTATCTGTAATAATATTTGTCACAATTGTTTTTCCCATTCCGTGGTGATATACGAGAAAACCGAACAAAAAGCAGCTTTATTTCGCTGTTGTAACAATTGATGCATGCACATATAAATCGTGATCAATAAATTCTAGTTTTCTCAGTGACAATATACAGTATATTAAAGGATATGTGGAAAGCAGGATTGATTGCACGCGCACAGATTACAAGTGAGTGCGCTGAGTGTAAATGGTACAGTGAGGTGGCAAGAAAAATGCATTATTCAATTAATTGCACTAGCTACCATCAAGATGGTGAAGTACAAAGCACCGGCCCAAGGTGTTGAAAATTCCATTGCAAGCTACACATGATGCCACAAATAAGTTGGACGTATTTAAATATTGATCATTTTGTTAACAGATATGAACTGGAAGCTGTACTTGTATCTGTACAAGAAGGTAAGAGTAAGAGACAAGAATGAGAGCAAAGTTAATCTTGCCACTGGACTAAAAAACGCCATTTCAGTGCAGTAAATTGCGTTCCAACGCATGTCCAAATAATAGATCAGCCGATAGAGTGCAGCCGATAGATGTTTTGTGGTACGCCATTCAAAAACGCAAGAACACTGCATGCACAAAATACTTGCTCAGCATCATTATGAGTCACTTGAAGTTTTGTTGTAGATGTACACTTTACGAAAGCTATTCAGGAAGACAGCATTCTTTCCAGCTCTGTGATGGGACCTGAATTATCTGCACAGAAAACGTGAACTTCTGCCTGTTACAGGAAACAAAATGTCTAGCACGTGGACTTACTCTATAACCCTCATGGAATACAGGCAGTACGTAGTGAAATATTGGTAGTTTTACCCATGTGGTTTAAACCGAAGAGGGGGGGGGGTAAGTCAGGGGTTTAGGCTCTCTCCCCAGCAGGCTTGAAATTTTGCTTGCGTATACATAAAAAAATGGCAGCATATCCAGGAAGTGAGTGATGGGGAGTGGGGCGAAGCATTCGTCCGTTCATTCGTTATTGCTTCCGTTCGTTCCTGCGTACGTCTGTGTAACCGTCCATGCGTTCATCCACCCATCCGTGCGTGCGTCTGTTCGTGCGTCCGTCCTTGCGTTCATCCATGCATCCGCGCCTGCATCCGTTCATGCGCCCATCCATGCATCTGTCTGTGTGTCCGTTCGTCCATCTATTCAGCACTCCAAGTACCACCATATCGCATCTTTTCATCATATGTTCTCCATATAGAAGCACCACCATCCAGCGGACATTTCAAATACTAAACGGGAGGTGGCACATGCACACTTTCTTACAGCTTGCGCTTCGGGTTTACTTCCCACCTTTAACCACCTCGAGTTCATGGTATATACTAGTTCACTGTATTCACGGCTGTGCGGCCCAACGCTCGCTAAACCTTTCTAAAACCAAGGAGGTTACACCCAGCGAGTATAACGTAGCAACCCTTTCTTGTCAGATCGTGCTCAATGTACATGCCAATAGCTGCTAATGGGGATCGCAGCGTGCGCGTTACCTAAAGGCCGAATGCTCCTGTCTCTCATTCCCCGTTAGCAGCCATTAACATGTGCATTGAGCACTATCTTTTATTGTTCAACAACGCACAGAAGAAATCTCTCGCCGGAACCACCTTGAAGGTCAAAATCGTAAGGACTGCTATTTCGGGTATGTGCCACTGGTGGTTACGTACTACGAGGGATGCACAAGTCACGCCATAAGGAGCTTTGCCCCTAAAACACACACATGAATATTCATAAAGTATTCTGGAACCTCTCCTCCTGAAGAAATTCTGGCTATGCTCCAGGTGCGAATAAATGCGCCATAAAGAGAGGACATAAAGTAGCCCAGATTTAACTTTGGCTTAATACCAGAAGATAATTTGAAGGCAGGAAAATTTATCCACGTTTCTCATTTTACAGTTTATTAACTTGAAGCTGGGGTCACATTATGTACATCATTTGTCTATGTAATATATGTCCTTAACAATGCACTTAGCTCAACGGTCAACGACTTTACGTGATTTTTCAAAGTAAAAGGCTTTCAGCTTCATGAAGCGAATCTTGCGCCGAATTTCGCAAGTTTAAATTGATCACGCTAAGCAACATTCAGTTGCTCAATCAAGCGAACATCGCGTAAAACAGGGTGGCTGGCGTCATGTTAGTAGGTCTTGGTTGTAGATAGTTCTCCAATAACAAAAAAATCACCTTCTTGATGGTTTCAATAAGGTGTTGAGTCGTGTGTTGCCGTGCATTGTCATGCAACAAGAAAATTTTGTTCTACAACAAACCTTGGCGTTTGTGGTGAATCGCTTGTTGCGTTTTTTGTGAGGTGCAAATTTTCGATCCCCAAGACGCAGTCTTAAATGATTGTCGTTTTTGCCAGATTGCGATGATTGTCTCTGATAAGTATTTGAAACTTTGACACCCTCCCATTGGAGTAAACTGCTCTCCTGTTTCTTTTTCTTTTTTGCTGCAAATTTCTAACGTAGTGGCCTTGATATATCACGAACAGAAGAAAAAGTAAGAAATGAAGCTGAAACTTTCATATTATAGCCCCACCAGTTTAACAGTAAATTATGCCACTAAGGAAGGCAAAGCACCATTGACAAAACCCGTCATAACAAAAAAACGTGTAGATAACTTCTGACTTGATTTTGCATATGAAAGAAAAACACGAAGAGAAAGAAAAACAAGAAAGAAAAGGGTTCACCGTAACGAAATGGAGTTTGATCTTGTTTCTCGACACTGGTGATTAAGGTGAACCCTCCTCTATGCTATTTCCTTTTTCCTTCGTGTTTTTTTAGTGGTATAGATAATCTTTTGCGAATAATTGCGTGTGACAATACGCACTTCTTTGTGCCCTCTTCCTATGTCCCGTTAGTATGCGCTGTCAGTCTTTTACTAACAATCTGTACGAAGTAGCTCATCTCTCAACTTGTACACAGGAAACTGGCAAACGTAGGTATCTGGATATACTATCAATAGCAAACTCGCATGAACAACCCATACTTAGGTTACTTGTACCACAGCTCTGCAGAAGCTGTAGTTTTTCGAAATGAAATCTCAAACCAAATGTACTGTTGTGAAGCTTATACCATATATTACTCGGGCCAGAGGTAAAGTACAATTTGCTTCGAATGTATCGTACCACAACAAGAAATGTGAAGTTTCACCCCGGAAAGCACGGGCACAGAATCACACGAAAAAAAAACAGATAACGTAGTAATGAAGTCCAACATCAGTATGAACTATTTCATACAAAAGTACTTCAGAACTATGAAAGCAGTCCACAACCGTAGTCCGAATCATATTTTATACAGTGGGCTTCTTTGCTACTTAAGGCCTGTGAAAAAAGCGGGAGCTCATTTCCTGGGGAAATAAGAAAAAACAGATAATTCCTTTGTTGAGACAAAGTATCACCTCAAATTTTGATTAAAATATAGAACCCAACGTGTTTTCGTTCAGAGAACAGTGCTCGCATCTCAGCCCTTTTGTTCATATGACGAAAAAGTGGCTAACACTGTTTTTATAGTCATAAGTTTGGGGCTGTTTCGGTGCTAGCTTTTTTCTTTGGGACAGATGATGGAAGGCTAACGGACCTTTCTCTTCGACGCTTTCCGCAGAGCATCAAGAAGACGGTGTGACAGTAGAACCACCACAAAAGTAATCCTCCTCTTCATACTCAATTGAGAGATGAGGGACACCGGTCTATTCTTCTTCGTCATATTCTGCAAGATTGTTGATGTGAGTCACATCGTTCGTTCCCTGGAGCGAAACACGCGAGGAAATAATTAGCGAAGACACCAATCAATGCTCCACCTTAAACTAACAAAAGCAAACTGAAATCAATGGTGAACATCCATGGCAAAGCTCAGTTTGTGCATTTGAGAACGTCTATGAACTGTAAACGTGAATAATGTAATTGCGTGGTCAGCTTGTATTGCTTTGGCTCTGCAGAGAAATATTGATGACATCGAACGAACTGTTAAATCTGTGGAAGCAAAACTGACTGACCTCGAGGTTAGGAGCAGGCGATCAAAATGGTGGTATTTGGTATATCTGAAGACCCTAAAGAAACGGAATCAGTCCTTAAAAGTAAAGTTCTTGATGAAACTTTCGCTGCAAAAATTGGCATTCGTTGTATATCCATTGGTAGAATACATCGATTTGGGAGGCCGGGCAAACAGGGACCAGTCATAGTGTATTTACAGGACTATAATGAAAAGCAGCTTGTACTGAAAAATGTTTACAAATTTAAAGGCTCCAGCATATCGATACAAAATGACTATCCCCGAAATACACTGATAAAGAGAGGACACCTATGGAACAGCACAAGGGCTGAGAAAGAGCAGGATAAAAAGGTTACCTCAATTAATCAGAAACTTCAAGTGGGCAATAAGCTTTTCTTTGGGGATGAACAAAAAATCTCGAGAATCCAAATTCAAGTTGACCAAGGCATTTCGAGGAATGACTGACGTGCACCCGTAGCACCTAGAGAAATGCGTGTCCTAAACACTAATGCTCGAAGCATTGTTAGAAAGTCTAAGAATCTTAAATCGCTTATCTTGAGTTACAGTCCTCGCGTAGTTATTTTAACTGAAACGTGGGTGCATGACAATATTGATGATACAGTTGTTTTCCATCCATCCAACTTATCAGACCTTTCGTCGCGATAGTTCTTCGAGGGAGCGGGCGGACTTGCAGTTTTGGTTAAAGAAAACATATCTGCTGTTCTCTTACGTCAAATGAGTAACTTAGAAACTGTATCATTGAAACTTACTTGCTGGGGTAAATCATTTTTGTTGTTTGCTACGTACCAAGCTCTAATTCACCTGCCCCATTTCTTTCTGACCTTTGCGAACATATTGCATCTTTTAGAAGTACCAATGTGATGCTTATAGGCGATTTTATTCTCCCAGGCATTGATTGGGAGAACTCGTCCTTCTTTGTTAAATCCAACTTGCACGTGAACTACCTACGCAACATTATGCTTTATCATGACTTGCAGTAAGTTGTCAAACAACCGACACGTATTCACGATACGTCAGCAACGATTCTCGATCTTAGTTTTGTAATTCGATCAATTGCAAAATTTCTGTCTCTGTTGAACCTGGCATTTCGGACCATTAACTCGTGTATTTCACGCGCTTATTGAAACAATGTGAGGTCATTAGAAAGAACACAATCACTATTAAAGATTATTCTAGAGCCAATAATGAAAGTGTTTTAGATTATCTTGAAATATGTCTTGAGTTTCTAAGGCCATGATATTACTGCACTTTGGAACCGTTTACCGTTTTAAAGAAATTATCAATCATTGCCTCAAAAATTTCATCCCAAGCAAAACTAAACGCACATCTAAAGCTACTCCCTGGATGACAAGAGATATCTTGCAACTTAAAAGAAGAGTTAAGCGCTTAAGACAGCGGTGTGCTTCACGGGAAGCTTTTCAACCAATTGATGATAACTTAAATCTAAACGTGAGCCTTGCTAGGCGTTGGTACTCGAGGATAAGCTACCAGAGTTTATTCGCTCCGCACCACAAAAATTTCGCAACTTTGAAAGGAAAAAGAACCAGGAAATTAGTCATTATGTACACAAGAGAATCATTGTTAGCGGAAGGCACAACATTGCGCCATATTTTAATGAATACTTCCACAGTGTTTTTTTTTAGTTTTGATGCTACTGCACTTCATAATCGTTGACCATACTTCACTGCTCCCTATGTTGTATCAATTCCAGGAGTCGTTTCTATGCTACTTAACCTTAAAACTAAATCTTCCTCAGGTCCAGATGTATCCCCCCTTATGTAATGCCCTCTGGGCTCTTAAGGTATTTAAATAAATAAAAATAAATAAATATACCTAATGTTTTTCTGAAAAGATATGCAGAAGCGTTAGTACCTTTCATAACTCGTATATTTCAAATGTCCCTGTATTCAGCTACACTCCCTAATGATTGGCTTTTGGCACGTGTTGTACCTGTACTAAAAAAAGTGGACCCCACACTAGTAACAAATTATCGCCCTATATGACTAACCTCATCATGTTGCAAACTACTTGACCATATCATAGCTAAGGAAATAATAAGTTTTTATAGGATAACTGCATACTATCGTACTGTGAACCAGGCTTTCGCAAAGTTTTCTCTACTGGGACACAGTTAACAACAGCTGTTCATGATTTTGCTATTGTTCTTGATGGGTCAGGCCAGGTTGATGTAATATTTCTAGTTTTCATGAAAGCGTTCGATCTTGTCTTACATAGCAAGCTTATTACTAAACTAGAATCAATTAATCTTCGTGCCTCTTTAGTTAATTGGGTGGCTGCCTATCTGACCAACCGCAGTCAGGTCGTTTCTATTAATGGCCACTTATCTGAGAAGCTACCAGTCTCATCTGGTGTGCCTCAGAGCAGTGTCTTTGACCCCTTAATATTCTCGATATTCATTATTGACATAACCAATGAAATTCATTCCCCTATCCAAATTAGATTATTTGCGGATGATTGTGTACTTTATAATAAAACTAAAAGCCATGAAGATCAAGTATCGCTCAACAATATTCTCCAAAATATTATTTCCCGGTGTGATCGGTCGAGCATGCAGTTAAATTCCAGTAAAACAGTGTATATGTCAATAACTAGAATAAAATCTAAAAAAAACTTTCTTTTGTGTACAAGTTGAGTTCCGAAATGCTTGCAGAAGTGAAGGAGTACAAGTACCTGGGAATCACTATAACTAACAACCATAATTGGAATACGCACCTTACCAACATATGCAACTCTTCGTTCTGAAAACTTTGTTTTCTCAGACATAAACAAAAGGATGCACCCTCTAGTACAACGTTAACGGCTTATGCATCACTAATTCGTCCTAAACTCGAAAATGCCACCGTTGTCTGGGATCCGTACACAAAAATAATACCGATGGACTGGAAATGATGCAGCGTGAAGCTGTCAGGTTCATTTATTTTAAATATCGTAATTGTGACTCTCCCTCTTGTTTAATGATGCAGAATAGTATTCAAACACTGCACCTGCGCGGAAAAATACAGACTAAAATTCCTGTTCGCACTGAAAAATAAACTCTTTGCCATAAACCCAAGTTCTTATTTATCGTCGCTTACTGCTTGAACAACACGGCATCGTCATGCTGACTCCCTAACACCCTATCGGACACGCACTAATCTTTTCAAATATTCCTTCTTCCCGCGAACTCTCACCGACTGGAACAATTTACCATTTCCCCCCTTATATAACGACGATTTTTTAGAACACGTTACTATTTGAACTTCTGACCATGATGTACCAATTTTATAACATCATTATATGCTATCCTTCTGTTCCTTGATCCTTAGTTTAAAAAGCCATTGTCATTTGCCTTATCTCATGCATCCTTGTGTACATATGTCTGACGTGCTTTTACCTCATGGTCTTATTTCAGTGTGTGAAAAATTTGTTTGATGTTTCTACTTTTTTGCTTCACCTTGACGCTCCACTTTCAAAGAAATTATGTAGTTTTTGCCTTGTTTTATGCTGTACTTTCTTTTGTACACATGCCAGTGCTGAGTATGCGATTTCTGTGCCTTTATTTGCTTTGTTTGTGTCCCTTTGCCCTTCCTGCTTGGGCCCCTGCTTGGGCCTGCAGTATTTTATAAATAAGTAAATAAATATATAAAATAAAATACGTTCAAAACTTAAGGGTAACACAATAGCGTATCGCGTTAAAGGCACATGAGTCACCAGGGCGAGAAACCCATGGCATGAAAAAAAGGCTTCAGTAAAGCCCACTGTATCATATATGGTACAAATTAAATCGTGACGTCATCGTGCAGCACGTGAATATAGTTCCAGGCCAGACAATTACGTCGAAAACCTAGAAATGACAACAGAACAGCATCAATATTGCATTGCCATAAATGATCAATTGCTTACATTTCCTGGAATAAAAGTTTCGTCTTGGAATTGTGAAGCGCGTGCTACTGGTGGTCACCATTTTTCCAACTCACCTCGCAGACCTCTGTTGGTAAGAATATAAAGTAACCACAAGCTAAAATATTTTCCAGCATGTCAAGAGCACCATACAGCAACCTTCAGAGATTTAGCTTCAATATTTTTCAAGAGAGACACATTTAAATTCACCGTATCATTATTCATACGTTGGGTACTGTGTGTTAATAAAAAATGCAGCATGCCAAAAAAAAGCAATGAGTTTCATAGTTCATAAGTATGAGATGACTGACTTAGGATTTATAATAATCAGGCAACATAACAACCCATCGTTAAAATCGCCCATAAATGCTAAAACGCTGATTTCTGTTCAACCGTGCCTTACAAAAGTTATAGAAATAACTATGCCTTATTGTGTACGTCCTTTTGCGATTAGGCTAACTCTACACTTCCACAGTAGGGCACTTGATACAGTTTTTGCGAAAGCTGACTTTTATCACTACAGTATTTTTTTTTGCTAGAGAAGCATCAAAATAGAACGTTCTACACTTTACTTCTGCAGATGAGAAGCAATTCGTGACACTGTACGTGATTCACTAAAATTGGTGGAGGGAACCAAAACTCAGCGTGACAAGCTCGCTTAAACACGTTCGTTCATTTGGGGCGCCTCCGCAATCGTTGTTTTGGCAGTGATGTTGGACGAGAAGCCTGACCAGGCAAATAATGTGGAATCGCTTCTTTTGCTCGATAGTGACAGCTCCGTGTCCGGAAGCCATAGTTCCTGCACGAGTAGTTTGTCGAATCATATCACGGACTCTGGTGCTACGTACGATTGAAAATTCAACACTTTTTGAGAATGTAATCAGAGGAGTAGAATAACTAAGCGCAAAGCATTCTGGGCAACTCAAAGCCGTTCGTTTGCTCTTTGCTTGCATACTTGCTCCGGTGGCGCTGACTGTGTTCTATCCGTGAGTTCGGAGGCGTTGCTCTATGCCAGAGTCGAGTTTTCGCTCAGAGTCCATCCGCTACTCCGAGTCAGCCACTGGGATTCATCATTAATTTGGTCCACAACAGACTCGAGTAAAATCAGCGTCACCTGATTGGGCCCCTTGGAAAACGATCAGGTCAAGCTTGACACTCTTGAGCTTTTATGTTTTCAAATATACATAGCTCACTTTAAACGCGAACAAGCCTTACTTGAGGCTCTAACAGCGTGTGATGTAGCGCTAGATTGTGCATAGCTAAACAATACATGTGCAAAGCGCTAGCCTAAATGAAGTTAAAAAATAGGACAGAGAGATCACCAAATTTCAAGGGCAGTTGTAAGTTAGCATTATCATTCATCTGTTATTGTTCGTTCATTCACTTAACCTTACCTGTTAAGCTTTAATTCGTTAGTAAGTACTGAAAAAATATTTGTGATTGCCAGTAATAAAGAAGGCAGCAGTTACATAACTATTGTCTCTTTCCGGAAGATTTATCTGCTATGGAATGTGCACGGATTAGAAGACGGAAGGGTGATGCTGTAAAAACTGTTTGACATGGTAAACGTTTTGGTGCACTTAAAACTCGTAGACAGAGAAATACACCGCCACAAGTGTTCGTTCACTGGTCGGCATGGTTTCACCAGGCGCAACGCAGTATAAAGTGTCGGTCGATTTCGACTGATAGCAGACTTTTCGAATGCGGCATCATGAATCCACAAAGTTCCCCACGCACCGCAGACAGGGATATCGCATAGTCAGTGATGACGTCACGTCACATGCCTCCTAGTACATCTATCAAAGCACCCAAAGAGCTGTTCTTTAACAGTGGGCGACGTGGCAGCAAACCGGGCAACATGCTGTGCACTATAATCTTGCCTCATCATACACGTTAATAGACACAAGCTAACAAGTGGTTATCGGTCAAATAACCAGTTTTAGCTGGCACTAGCCTTCCCGCTGTATGTGAAATAATTTTTGTCTAGCATAGTTACTCCAGCAATCGGAAATCCATTGGTTAGCGGATACGTGAAAGAACATCCATATTTTTCAGAGAATGAACTGTTGCAAAAACTGCGAGACGGGAGCTATGCATGACACGATAGCACAAAATGAATCGCACAAGAACCTAAGTTAACAGAAAAACTGACGACATTGAGTGACGTTTTTATAGTGTCAGAATGCTGAGCGCAAAAAGTGATGGCGTGGAATCACCAATAACAACGTTCGAAGAACAATCAGCTACAGTTAGTAAGCGTAATACTGACTCAGAAAGCACAAGCAGGAGAAATAACTTAAAGATTTACGGCATATATGAAGCTGTAAATAAGACAACACAAAACATAAAGCTGAAAGTAAAGGACGACGCATTTCATGAAAAAATAGGCATACACGTAAGAGGCTTTGGAAGGTCCCACAAGCTTGGAAGAAAAAGTGAAAATAAAACCCACCCGGTGACTTTTAAATTTCTGGACTAGCCGGAAAAGAATACCCTGCCTAAAGCACCACCTAAATTAAAAGGCAGTCAATTGTCTATGTTTTCAAAATACGCGGAGGCTGTTATAGGGGAGTGCTTAGAAATAAAGACATGAAAACAAGTAGGTGAGGCTGGTTTACGATATGTTAGGCATTGACGGGACTTTGTTTCGTTAAAATGCTGAAAAAAAATTTCGCTATAAGCAACAGAAATGTAGTCCTCGTACCTGGCCCTCTGAAATCAAGCATAATGTTTTGGGAATACATATAGTAAAATAAGGTTCGCAGTATAAATATTTAAAATAGAAAGAAATAAAACTGCTGGAAGTGCTACTGGGAAGTGTAAATAATTATTGACTGGGAGCTAGTTTTTCATAACAAGAATATAACGAAAATATTTATGCGAGATAGTGCCCTACCTCACGAGCAAGAGTCCATCATTAGGAAGGAAAGGCAAGCCTAGGAGATTCAGGCAGCAAGAAGAGGCTTTTCAGAGATAGCACGCCAAGTGTAATAATATTGACATCAATATTTATGCACACAAAACCACGAGCCTGATTTTATCAATATGCTTGTCGTTATCATTAACTGGCATCCGATATTGGCCATTATTAGCGAACTGCCTTTAGTTGCATTGTCACGTGCTTGCTCAAGAAACACTATGGCAGTTGTGCTTGTGCCATGCATGTGCGCAAAGAGCACAACCCATAGTTCGTGGTGGAACTCGGGCTGTGCCCGGGATTTCCGACGAAGAATGGCAGCTTGGAAAAAACTTATGTATAACCAGTGCCCCCAAAACTGGTCTGATGACAAGTACTACCCTGCAAGTTTAAAACGCACAGTCTCTTTAGCTAAGGAACAATATTATAGAAAACACTATGATCACCATTGAAAACCTAACAATAAAAACGCGCTGTTTAGGTTTATGAGGTCACGTAAAATGCTGCCATCTCCAAAAAATATAGGATTTGAGATTATGTCTTCGGATGAAACAAAGAAATCTTTAAAAAACATAGCTAAAGGCATGGTGTGTAAATTTACAACAACTAAGCCTTACGATCTACGAAAACCAGCGTTAACAATGAAAGTTACTGAAATACAGAGGAAGAGTTAGCGCTAGTGATACAAGATTTGGCCTCGTCAACTCTTGGTACGGATGAAATGGCAGCTCTATGATAAAAATATTATTGAAATTATCACCTGGTTACCTACTAAACATTGTAAATTATTCGGTAAAATATGCTTGGAATCAGTATGAGTGGAATTTAGCTAAAATAGTACCGATACAATAATTACAAGAATTCAGATATGTCATAGAAAACATTCGACCCGTTTCTCTTACATCTGACATTGTGAAGCTCATTGAGAGAGTGCTCCATAAAAGCATTATAATATGTATGAAAGAAAATTCGATATTGGACCCAAGTAAAATTGGCTTCGAAACAGATTGTTCAATCTGGTGTGCACACGCAGATTTAGAAAGCTGCATTAAGCTTGCTTGCAAAAGATGACAACATGAGGCACTAGTGACATTGGATATAGCTAAGGCGTATGATACTGTGGAAAATTGAGTTTTATTACACATATTAGAGAGCCATAATCTCCCAAAATATATATAATGGCGTGGGTGAGAGCTTCTTTGAGGGGAAGACAGCTTTATTGTTTTACGGACGGTTGCACATCGTTATAGTGGAAACAAACTCGTGGTGTCCCCCAGGGTGCTGTATTATCGCTAGTTGTATTAAACATATTGATGAGCACAATCCCGCATTGCCAGCAGGTTAAGGTGTTCGTATATGCTGAAGAAATTGCATTGTTCACGGCACATAGTAACATATATTCCTTATATCACAATCTACAGAGATATGTGAATACGCTGGAGAGATGGCTAGATGAAATCTGCATGACCTTAAATGTGAATAAGAATCAAGTATCGATATTCCCGTTAGCAGATCCCATCTCAATTTCAATATGTTATAAACAAGAGCCCATTCTGGAGGTGGAATCTTTTAAATATTTGGAAGTAATTTATAATGCCAATCTAATCTGGACTCGCCACACAGAAAACATGTTATCTAAAGCAAAATGCGCCTCAGGAATTCTTCGTAGACTGAGCAGCCGTTGATATGGTCTACACAGAAGCACAATGGTGATGATATATAAATTGTATATGCGACCAATGCTGGAATTTGGGTGTGTATTGTTCTCAGGTGGCCCGGCTAACAAAATAAAGCCTCTGGTTGTGCTAGAACGAGAAGCCTTGAGAATGTGTGTAGGGCTACTTGGGTTGGTAACAAAGAATGTTTTGTATCAGGAAGCCCGATTACCTACATTGCCTTGTCGTTTTCGTATCCTAACGGTTCAGACGTTTCTGAAAATTTATAGCTATGCACCAAGACGATCTGAATATGGTTTTTCAAATGACCCAGACACTTGTTGTCTCGCCCATTGGCTACGGTTTCGAACATCTCAGATTACTTTTGTCTAGAAACAACTAGATAAGTAAAATGTAAAAATTCGAGATGTAATTGCTATGCATGTTACAAATCGAAATCTTGAGATAAAATTTGATGAGATTTTCCTCTATAAGCACAAATTGCAATCCCGTAAGGTTCTAAATAGCCGACTGCAGGATTATCTTGCACACGCAGAAACGAATATTATTATAGCCATGCACAGATGCTTCAGTAATGAATGAAAGGCAGCTGTAGGTATATACTCCCATTCGCTTGACTGGTCTCTTTCATTAAGACTATCGGATTTCACCCTCTTTTTTTAAGCTGAACTTTTGGCAATGGTTCTAGCGCTGTGAAAGCTACATTTATGTGCCTATGACGCGATCATAATCACAGATTCGCTGTCAGCATGCACGTCGATTATGGCGTCAACAAAATCGATGGCCTTAAAGACGCTCCTTATGCCAGTCCCTCCTCAGCTGCAGCTACTGAAATTAGTATGGGTACCTGGTCATTGCGGCTTAGAAGTAAATGAAATCACCGACTCTCTAGCACGAGCAGCATGAGAAGGTCCAGTACTATCAGTCCTTCCTGAAGTGGCCACCACAACTGCGACAAAATACAGAAAACTTTTCCTTCGTGCAGACGCTATGGAAGCAATAATGTCAACACCAGAATTTACTGACTTAATATTTCCGTGAAAGATGCATTGTTGTCGTACAAGACAGTTGAAAGCCATAATAACCAGATTTCGATGTCGTGTCCCCCCGTTAAATTTCTATTCACATAGGGCTGGTCTGGCGATATAACCGCTATGCACTTTCAACTTTTGTTCAGAATCAGAAATAATAGAGCACTATTTTTTATCATGTCACCGATACAAATTGCTCAGAAAAAGACTTTTAGTCATCCCATTTGCCTGCCTGGAGCTGAACTTCACAATAGAAAGTAATCTTTCCTTCGGTGCTTCTGATCTGGGCTTCAGCCAGAAGAAAGTTTTCGATGCAGTTTGCAAGTACCTAATGAAACTAAAGGAATTCACCTTTTAATTGCGGAATAATTATTCCTGCAGAAATATTCCAACATACACAGGAGCTTTGTTTAACCACGCTAATTACCATTCAAGGTAACGAATTCCATGTCTGATCTGAACGAGTGACAAACAATTATTGCACACCTTTCATTCTACCTAGGGTGTCTTTTCTTTTTCTTTTTTTTTCTCTGGGGGAAAGGTAATAATGATGAATATAAAGAGAAAAGTCTTACTGAATTAAGTCATCGATTCTTGGCCGATCCTCCTGAGTGGGTACGAGCCATGGCTGTGAAATCATTATCATCATCATCATCAACATAATCATCATCATCATGTGCCATTGACTATGAAATGAGCAAAAAAAAAAAGAACTCGCTTGCGCGTTGTAATAAAAAGACCGACCTGCTTCTGGTGTCTTAATCTCTGCGGCAAGACCTCTCTCTGTTTTGACATCGTGCCACTGGTGGAGGTGCTGGAGCCTACAACCTGAAGCAGGACAATCTTGCTCAGACACGTTAACCTAGATCAGAGACTCAGCCCCTCGCCACGACGCCGCTGCATCGATTCAGTCGGCGCTTACAAGGCCTAAGTCCGGAGTCCAGATTTGTTCCGCCTCTTACCAGCATGACAGCTCCTACGACATCCACGATTATCCTTCCGTCGCAGACCACTCTTCCCTCGCAGGTTACTCTTGAACATCCTCGCGTTCCTGAAGTTTTCCGTGAGGAAAAGTACGAGGAGGTCGAAGACTGGCTCAAGCAGTTCGAACGGGTTGGTGTATCCAACCACTGGAGCGAACAGCACAAACTTTGCCATGCATATTTCGCACTGAAAAATAGCGCTTGCACGTGGTATGAGAACCACCAGGCTACTTTCCAATCTTGGGAAGATTTCCATCGAAAGCTCCTCGCCACATTTTTTAACTCAGACTGACGGGATTGCATACAGAAACCTATTGAGACCCACGTGCAAAAACCCAACGAAGCAGCCGTCATGTATGCAGAGGGTATGATCCGTCTGTTTTGATCAGCTGACCCTGACATTTCCAAGGCGAAAAAGGTGCGTCACCTATTGCAGGGCGCTAAGGAACCAGTGTTTGCGGGCCTCGTACGAAATCCATCTACAACAGTAGATGAATCCATAAGAAAGGCGACTGCCATCGAGTGCGCACTGCAACAACGATGTCGCCATTTTGACCACCTGCCGAACCGCATGGCCGTAAGTGCTGCAGCTTAGAACACTGCCGTCTGCGAAAGTTCTCTGCGACAAATTATTAAGAAAATACTGCGTGAGGAACTTTGGGCCCTCTGCGTTTCTTCTACTTAATCAACTGTCACATCTGTTGCCGGAATTATCCGCCAGGAGTTGAGGCAAGCCGTTACACCACCCGCGCTAAGGCCTGAGCCACATTCAGCAAGCTACGCTGATTTGGTTCGCCGTCCTGCACCGTCATTTGTGGATACGCCCTTCCAGCCACTACCCGCTGCCATACCTTGGTGGCAACGCGATTCTATGAGACGACCAATAATTAGGTAACCGAAATGACTTATGGCACATGGCCGACCGTCAACCTATTTGCTTCCACTGCGGAGAACCTGGTCACATTGCCCGCTATCGTGGTCATAGCGATTCCGAGTTCAGGAACTTTTCTCGTCCAGCTTCTTTCCGCTCAGAAGACCGTCACGCCCATGATGCCGATCAACTGTCGACTGGCCAAGCAACTCCGCGCGTCGCTCGCGATCTCCATTACCTGCGCGTCACCGTGACTTCCCTCAGAGCTACGCGGACGTCACCAGAGGGCGTTCCCCTAGCCCTATCTGGGGAAACTAACTGCTGCAACCTCCGGGGGCAAGGTTGCCAATTGTCGAAACAACGAGAATTTCCCCCTACCATCGAAAGAAGGTATGACGACAACAACGATGCATATGATGACGAATACTAATGCCGATGAAGTTGTACGTGCCGATCTTGGCGTTCTCCTTGATGGACATCACGTTACAGCGCTGGTCGACACTGGCGCTGACTTCTCAATCATGCGACAAAAGCTCGCCGACCACCTTAGAAAGATCCAGAAGACGGCTGTGAAAGAGTAATAGCCTACGATAGCAGAACTCTCTCTCGCACGGAGGAGAACTACTCGACTACCGAGAAGGAGTGTCCCGCCGTGGTGTGGGTGGTCATCAAATTTCGTCTATATTTGTACGGCCGCTCCTTCAAGGTTGTTAGCAATCATCACTCTTTATGCTGGCTCACCGACCTTATAGAACCATCTGTCCATTTGGCACGCCAGAGCCTAAGGCTTCAAGGGTTTGAAACGACCACCATCTATAAATCTGGGAAGAGGCACACCCACGCCGACTGTCTCTCACGGTCGCCAGTGGAGACTGTCACTCCTGATGACAAAAACATCGACGCGGCATTTTTGGGAATTGTCAACACGGCCACTACTGCACGAGAGCAGCGCATTGACCCCGAGCTGTTACCACTCATTCAATATTTAGAAGGACGATGTAAAGACGTGTCGTGGCTGCTTACTAGAGGACTGCCATTGTTTTGCTTGCGAAATGATGTTCTTTATAAGAAAACCTTCTCACCAACCGGCAACCCGCACTTGCTCGTCATGCCTACCTCTCTTCTAAATGAAATTATGGAAGCGTGCCATGATGAAGCAACTTGTGGTCATCTAGGCTGCACCAGAACATTGTGCTGACTACGATGCAAGTACTGTTGTCCAAAGTTACCTGCTGCTGTTAACCATCGCGTGCAAAGTTGCACCGACTGCCAAAGACGCAAAGCGCCTCCCGGCAAACCAGCCGGTCTTTTACATCTAGTGGAAGCACCAGCAAAGCCGTTCACTCAGATTGGAATAAGTTTCCTGGGTCCCTTCTTCAACTTCCACAACAGGGAACAGATGGATTATTGTGGCCACCGATTACCTCTCCCGTTATGCAGAGACTAAAGCTATGCAGCCCGGAACAGCAGCACAAGCCGTTCAGTTCTTCATCGAATGCATCGTGGTTCAGCATGGCGCTCTGCTAGCAGTGATCACAACCAAAGGAGCTGCCTTCAACGCAGAGCTTTTGGAGTCGGTTCTCTGACTCAGCGGTACAGTTCACCGGAGAACAACTGCATACCACCCTCAAACAAACGGACTGACGGAGCACCTCAATAGTACCATCACAGACATGATTAGCATGTACGTTGACACGAAACATAAAAACTGGGATCAGATATTGCTGTAGGCGAACTTTGCCTACAGTACCACTCGGCAAGAAACCACTGGAATGACACCGTTCTGTCTGATCTGTGGTCGCGAAGTCACGACAATGTTGGACGCCATGTTGCCGCATAAGTGGGACGACTTTCATGTAGACGCCTAAGAATTCACTCAGCGCGCTGATGAAGCGAGACAGCTCGCGCTTGTGCGCATCTGTCATCAGCAGCATCAAGATGCACAGTGGTACGACTCGCGACGCAAGTTCCTTAGCTACACACCAGGCGACAATATCTGAGTCTGGATTCCGATACGTCGACGTGGACTCTCTGAAAAACTGCTAAGACGGTACTGTGGCCCATACAGCGTCACGCGACGCTTGAATGACGTGAACTACGAAGTTGTTCCCGAAATTGATTGTAGTTCTAAGCGCCAAAAGCATTTACCTGAAGTCGTACACGTCGTGCACGTCATGCGTATGAAACCCTATTTATTGAGTTAATTAGCTCCCGGTTACCATATTGGTGCGACCACTTCATACGCCTGGTAGAGTGTCGAAGTTGCGCATCGGGGCGATGTCTCTTTTGGCGGGAGGCATGTCACGTGCTTGCTCTAGAAAGGCGATGGCAGTTGTGCATGTGCCATGGACTATGAAATGGACGAAAAAGGAGAACTCGCTTGCGCGTTCTAAGAAGAAGGCCTACCAGCTTCTGGTGTCTCAATCTGTGCGGCAAGGCCTCTGTTTTGACGCCGTGACAATATGTTGGTTACAACTTTTATTACTATTTTTTTTATTATACCACCAAGACCTACTCGATTGCACATAAAAAGCCCAAACAAAGATTGGACTAGATGGTGTTTAGTTCTACATGATGTTTTCTTCACACGCCGTCGTTACAGAGCCCATAAAAGTAAAAGAGTACATCTTGGGCTTTTAAATGACGCATGGTGCTTACTTCAGATAATGCCGTATGCAGAGCCCATTTGCTGTCGACGCGAGTGTGCTCTGGAATCTTCAGGTTCATTCTTCCATAAGCGGTTACATGCATATTTCAGGTTGGGTACACGTCCTCTTAAATGGTTCACTGTTTATGCCTTTTTTGTCTGGTACCTACAAGCATCAACAATTTGATGCTATTCTGAAACGTCCATATGAAGGAGCAAAAAGAACAGTACTGGCTGTTGGCCTTATTGGTAAGATATTCCGCGATTCAGCGCAGAAACTTACGAAGGCGGTACAAGATGAAACTTGACACAAAGAGACACTAAGCTTTACCAAATAAGTCATCCGCACTGGCGTCCTACTATACTAAAAAAAAGGCTTGCGCAGGCACAGCTGCATCGGGGAAAATACTTCTGCTTTTTGTAAAGACAGGTACGGCATAACAATGCAATCCCAACCAAACTTCTCATTCATTGCTCAGTGAAGTAGTTTATCCATTGATGATGATGACGTTTCCTAGAAGAATAACACTACCCAACACAGGATATCGGCGCCGAGGCCTTCGGAAGTAGAATTAGTGAAACAAAATAAAGAAATATTGTAAAGGAAAAAAAAGAAGTGCTATAATTATGCGAAAACAATAATCTGAATAGAGACAAAAATATTTGTGATAAAATGGGTGTCTTTCATTGCATTGCTACTTAAAGGTAAATTAAATTATTAATTAACTTATTATTTCACTTAGGTGAAATGATAAATGAAACATAATTTTTTAGACGTGCTGATGGTTTTAACATGAAATTATCTTTGATTCTTTTAAATATTTGTATATAGCATCATAAATGACCCTCTCGCAGTGCCCCAGTATCGACGAGCCGAGAGAGAGTAATGCCGATGTAGAGAGCTTGAAGCTCCTTTTACGAAAAGGTGGTTTTAGCAATCGTTGCCTTAGACACTGATAGTTTAGACACTTCATAGAGAAGTGCTGGATTGTTTCTGCATCATTAGAAAAGTTACATTGAGTGAAGAAATGAATCCAGGTCTGTGCTAGTGAAAATTTATAGACGGTGTTTTGCATCGCAATTTTGTTACCGTAACTTCAGATCGTCTTGTGCTACACCATGAGCTATTTATTACGTGGATACCTAAGGTGTTGAAAACGTTTGTCACTCAGTACGGAAAATTGAGTATGTTCCTCGTGCAGACAAATGTTTCTAAATCGTGTGAATGTGTTATCACGGACTGTTTTTAGAACATTTAGAATGGGCCCTCTAACAGATGTTGCCGCTAAGGTGTCCGCCGCTTCATTTATTTCTGATCCAGTGTGACCTGGTACCCAAACCAGACGAACCTTACGCACATGATTTGGCGTATACGTAGTGTCTGCACACAGCACCTGGCGCTTTATTTCTTTTTGGCCGTGTTTAGACGCCCCTGCTCTTTTTGAAAGAAGACTCATCAGCCTTCTCATATTGTCACGACGTCAAAACAGAGGTCTTGCTGCATAGATTGAGACACCAGAATCAGGTCGGTTCTTTTAATAGAACGCGCAAGAGAGTTCTTCTTTTTCATCCATTTCAATGTACTTCATAGTACATGCACCACTGCCAATGTCTTTCTTTTTGACAAGCACGTGACAATATCTCCTTTCTTCAAAGCCCATGGAAACTTTGGTACAAAATAAAAAAAACGCAAGCACACCTTCTAAGGTGGGTGGCTAACCGTCTCCGTAAGGTCTCGCACAAGATTGCTGGGATAAAGAGTACGAGAGGGGGTTTTCGTTTTTGGTTGTTGATTTGCCCACTCGAGCCTTGTTTGTCTGTTTGTAGCCTGGAATCCATGGCACATACCCACTCTGGGGGATTTGCAAAGAAAACATATCATATGAACCGTAATAGCACTATTACTTACCCCCAAAATACTATATAGAAAAAGCCAAAACCGGGCTCAAGCCTTGCCTTTTACAATTTTATCTTTCGGAGCTACATCCAACATGGCCATATGCGACTAGCCAAGATGTAAATCATAATTGACTTTTTATTTCATTACCTCAGTAAGTCCAACTGCTCAATCTAACAACCCTTTTTTCGCCGCTGGATCTTACTGTAGTTTGAATGTCTGAAGGCAAGGCGAGCTTCATTGCATACAATTTAATTTATTAAACAAGTTTTCGCTACCTTCTATTTAAACCTTGCCCTATGCCTGCTAACAGGCGTGTGCCACTAATATGAGCAATCATCACCCAAAATATACGTGCGTGTCAGGCGCTTTCATCAAATTTTGGCTCGAGTTTGCCAGTGCAAGACCAGCATTGCTTTCGCTCTTCGCTTCTTTGCTAAAGCACAGCGTTGACCAGAACTTTCACCACTATAATTGAGTTCAGCGCCTTTGACAGAGCACGAAAGCACCACTTCCCTCTCATTAGATATATCCATACAGTTATGCAATATGTCACTATTTATTGAAATTAGTTATCTCACCCTAATTAGGAGTTCCTCGTCGGGTGCTTAGCGTTTTGCCAGCCTTCCTGGTATGTAATTGTATTCTTTCACTTTCAATACTCATATTTAAGGTATCAGACATTATTAAAAGAAGCAGAAGAAGGTGTTTAATGAGAAGGAGGAGGTGAGGTCAGCCTAGAAAGCTGGTTTCTATTGTGCTACTTCTCGCGGGGGTAAGTGAAAAAGAGAAAGAAAAAAGTCACACGAAAGATTTCAGGTGTAAGATGCCTTTAGAATGCCCTTTCTGTGACCTTAAAGCCATCTTGCGTCGCGTCCTTCAAAATATGGTGCCGCACTGCATGGCCAAGCAAGCAGCATCGGCCACGGCGTGGCGCTCGGCTAATACGAAACATGCGACATGTTTCAGTTCATTTAGAGTGATTTGGGCTGAGTAGCAGAGCTTGGGGTTTCGCTAGTTAGTGCGTCATTCCAAGTGTAGCTTCGGTGAGCGAAAGGCGTGCAAGACATAAATAAAAAACATCGCTATGTTTGTTGTGTGGCCTTTGAACTTTTGCACGCACAGCTACATTAGACGCTGAAGTAAGCTTCCTGGCTCCGGTCCCGTCATGGCCGCCTGGTATGATGTTTAACCATCCTGCTTTAGCAGTACTCCTTCAGTGCCGACATTCACTCTCTATTGAAATTCAGCCAGTCATTTTTATATATATCCTGTTCATAATCAAAGCAGAGTCAACATATCGGCTAGTTCAGAATTGAAGCAGCCAATATTGATCTCAAGAAGACAGAAGTTCAAATGCGAATACAACACAGAAGTCACGACATTGCTAACACCAACCAAATATTGAAAAAGGCCCGCAGCACTGGAAGCCAAGCTACACAAAAACGTACCTGCACCTGCTCACACAAGAAGCTATACTATCTGCCCACATGAGAATAGCACTTCTGCGACTTGACCTTTTCTCTATAATTCTTAGTCCACGGTTGGCTCACGCATACTCTACTACAACATTAATTATGCTAAGCATCAAACACCCGCGTTTTTTAGGGGCGAAGCTCCTGTTTAGAAAAAGTTTATTCTTTCATGGGACGCAACAAACCTAAGAGACAAGCGTCTGTATAACAGGCACAATAACAAACAAAAGACAAAGCACAACATACACTGCACATTAAGCTAAAGTGTCAGAGTCCGTAAGATGTCCACAGTCCGTTGTACTAATAACTTTACATATACTACGTAAATGCACTAATCGCAATATGGACAATGTACATGATGATATATGTACAGAATTTACAAGACTTGGTGAAGATGTTAGAAAATATGTACAACAGGTATCAATATTCATAAAGGTTACATAACTTACAGCGTTAGAATGAAGTGCATATATAGGAGAGCTCACACCTATATTGAACACACACAAACACATAAAATAATAAGCACATAGTGATTACATGCACCAAGCAGACATTGACAGGTGACCTGGCTATAGGAACCAGGCCATGTGGAAGACTAATTGAACGCGTCTGTCAACTACGGACAGAAAGCGGCACGACCATTGTCGCAGAAATTCTTCCTCCCCAAGGAAGAACAATTCCTCCGACAGAAACGATAAGAGTTCAGAGTAGAGGCGTTCCAGTATCGGAAAAAGAGCACGATGACGATGACCTGCCGCAACAGCTTCGCACCTATTACGCCATAAACAAAAAGCTCCCGCAGCTATTAGAAGGCGTGCAAAGCGACTACGCGAGCAGTGACCAGATGTTACAAAGCGATTAACACCTAGGCCGCGAAAACTAGTGTTAACTGACTTACAAAACACCTTTGCAATGACACATTGCTGCAGCATATGCTGGTTAGGCTCCTGTAACGGGCAGTTAGGACAAGTGGAAGATGGGACCATGCCCCACCTCTCCAGTCTGTCCCGTGTTGGGAGTACTCTCCATTCAAGACGCCACATAAAGTCACGGAGGTGACCAGGCAAAAACGATGCCGTTATCGCGCTCCACGAGACATGTCTCGATCGTGCTAGACGGGCTGGAGGAACCAGAGGAAGCAGAAGAGCCGCCGTTGTATCTACAATGCGGCTTTCAAGAATGTCCACATCGGGACAAACCTGCTGCGCGTGTCGATAAAATGCTACTGCCGTTGAGTAAAATGCAGGTACGTAAAGTGTTTGCGGTGCAGAATTAAGCCGTGCATCTGGTAGTAAATAGCGTAACTTGGTGCCTAAGAAATAGCAGGCGAGATCACGCGCGGGGCACTGATCACCATGCAACAACGGAAGTAAGAATCGTAGGGCATGTAGCCAGCAGCGAACAGAGACGGATGGGAATGCGAATCCACCGCAGTTTCTCGGTTGCCCAAGAGCTGCTCGGCAAACCAGCTCTGTTGCACCCGACCAGAAAAAAAATTGCCCTCAGCTTCCTTCGGGGGAACACTGAGGAGGATGCGGAGCATTGATTGATTGATATGTGGGGTTTAACGTCCCAAAACCACTATATGATTATGAGAGACGCCGTAGTGGATGGCTCCGGAAATTTAGACCACCTGGGGTTCTTTACCGTGCACCCAAATCTGAGCACACGGGCCTACAACATTTCCGCCTCCATCGGAAATGCAGCCGCCGCAGCCGGGATTCGAACCCGCGCCCTGCGGGTCAGCAGCCGAGTACCTTAGCCACTAGACCACCGCGGCGGGGCAGGATGCGGAGCATATAATTGGTTAACGGGGTGTTAAAGTGCGACTTACTTGGGTCGATGGCTAAATTGGTTAACGTGGTTGTGAAATGGGGTGTTAAATTGCGACTTACTTGGGCCGATGGCTAAATTGGTTAACGTGGTTGTAGGAGGGGGTGTTAAATGAGTGAACACGTACACACGTATGCGAAAGGGCGGCGCTGGTCGAAGGGACGTCGATCATTGTGTTTATGGATTCGTTGGAATTCATTTCACCGCGACCTTGGACGTCGACGCGCCGTACAAACCAACCGACAAGCGGCAACTGAGCGAGCGAGCGCCGACCTTGAGTATATATACAGCGCGTCGGCGCATGCACTGTCAGCTGTCGAATGTTCGAGAAGGGGGAGAGGCGCAACGGCGCATGCGCGCGCGTCAGCTGCCGATGTTCTCGAAGCGCGACGGCGCATGCGCGCGCGTCAGCTGCCGATGTTCTCGAAGCGTGACGGCGCATGCGCGCTACATTATACAGCTAGCGAATATTCGTGAAGAGGAGAAGCGCACGCGGTGTGTAGAGGAGGAAGGGTGCACAGATGGTGGAGGAGTGAAGCGCGCGCGGTGTGTAGAGGAGGAAGGGATGCACAGATGGTGGAAGAAGGAGGAGGAAGCTTGCGGACGGCGCCGCACTGCAAGCCTCGAGTATTAGATGCTCCGCATCTAAAAGAGCAAATGAGGGATTGCAACGACCTGGTGATTTATAATGGGGGCTGTTAGACATGAGATATATAACATGCACGGCCGCAAAACACCGTCTGTGCTGAATACCTTCTTTCGAGCATCGGTAAATCATACTCTTGTGCTTCCCGGACGTGTCGTTTTACATCTTCGACTACTGAAGTCCACAAGGAGGCTGATATGCCGTAGCAAGTATAATCAAGCTCCAGAATGCGAATAGTCACTTTTTGAAGACCGAAAAAGGAACTTAGACTTGCGTCTGGTGAACCAATGAATAAATATCGACATTTAGAAAAATTTAACGCAGCACCTGAAATCGTGTCATACGTAGTAAAAAGTCGTAGGCTACGGGATAAACTGTCCTCATTCTTCAAATACAACGTGATTTCATCAGCAAATGCTGTCACTGTCACGGTACCACTACCTGGAAGAGGAAGGCCTCTAACGTAAGGATCAGCGATTAGCGATTGAAGGAATGGTTCGAGGCTGAATACAAAAAGCGCAGGGGATAAAGGACACCCCTGGCGAACACCACGGGTAACCGGAAATGGCGGACTCTCTAAACCGTCAAGAAATAACGTGCTGCGTATATTTCGGTATGCGTTTCTGAGAAGCTCGATGAAGTTTTGTGAGAAGCCAAATGCTGCCATTACGCTAAATATAAAGCTATATTCGAGGCGATCGAATGCCTTTTCCTGGTCAAGTGAAACCAAGAGTCCCCGAGCTGATCTTGCTAACGTGTACGCAACTATATCGCACGTAACAAAGGAGAGACTGTGGATTTCTCTTCCAGGAATAGAGCACGCCTGATGATGACCTATTAGGGAGGGCATCAGGCTTCTCAAACGCCGAGTGATAACTGCCGCGAAAGTTTTATAATCAACGTTGAGGAGCGTTATTGGTCGCCACTCCTCTGGGCGAACTGACGATGAGTCATGTTTAGGTATTAAAACAATTCGACCATCGCAAAAGCTATCAGGAAATTCAAAGTTCTCGAAACAGCGGCAAATAACAGAGGTGAAAAGAGCACCAATGTCGTCCCAAAACGCTAAATTAAACTCAACAGGCAACCCATCCGGCCCGGGCGTCGAGCCACGCTTCATGGAAGACAGTGCCTCTTTCACTTCGTCAGCTGACGGACTTGTGCACAGTTGTTCAGCTACTTCAGATGAAATTTGAGGGAGCCTACTTAACATTGTGGCTGTCTCGGTGGTACCGCGATGTGATGACATTGTCGTACGAGCCATGTTGGCAAAGTGAGCTAGGAAAACTGATTGATCACGTGTCGGCGGTAAGGCAGTGTGTAAGAATCTGGCAGCCGGAGTTCCTAGTCGATTCGACGGGTTGAGAAGCGAGCTCTTCGCAAAACGTAGAACCTCAGGATGAGCACAAGGATTACGTCTGCAACGCCAAGCAGCCGCCGTCAATAACGAAGCTGCAATGAGGCGTTGAAAACGACCCCTTAACTCTCGCTACCATGCGCGCATCAAGGGAGTTAGTCGATCAACCCGAAGAGCAATACGCAGCTTTGTGGCAGTGTCCGCTAATTCTTCGGACGTACGGCGTCTAAGGGCCCGCCCTGCTACTGAGCAGTGTAAACGTCACTGCGTCTTGAGCGCGTCCCACACCTCCGGACCGCATTCCAAAAGAGAGGCGCGGAATATTCTAGATAAACTGGAGCGTGTACGCGCGTCGTGCAGAATGCGGATGTCAAGACGCCAAGGTTTCACTGATGATGAAAAGGGAAAGTGAGCCTCGAGCGTCACTGATCGGTGGTCTGATATATAAACAGGCAATGATGGTAATGTTACTACATCAGAGTGCGATACGTAAGAAGCTAGCGCGCTCGGCACATAGAAACGATCCAAACTACAAGACGACGTGCTACGCCGCCAAGTCCAGGCATACTGTGGTCCATGCACTAGTCTGTACGTATCTGTCAAAGAGAAATGGTGCACTAGGCGACGCAGCTCTCGCGCGTTCCAATCAGAGCGACCCCATCCTGGACCTTGCACGTCAGCTGGCGTGTCTAATACACAATTAAGGTCTCCAGTGAGTATGACATGACGACCGTCTAGAAAATACACGTCCACGTTACGGAAAAAGTCGTTAGACATTGCTGCTTGAGCGGGCCCATAAATACACAAAACGCGCAGCTTGAAGGATGATAAGACGCAGTCAAAAGCCATTACCCATCCAATCCCGTCATAGAAAACATGATGATTGCGCAGAAGAGCGCGGTTAAAAATAATAATTCCAACTCCAGAGGAGTGAGATGTCGCGAAGGAAAAATAACAGTCTAAATTAAGTGCGCGTTTGAATGCACGAACGTGGCCAATGGTGAAAAAATGTGTTTCTTGTAAACACAGAATATCACATTGTTCTGCGCGGGCTAAGCTGATAACCTCGGCTTGCTTTACTGGGTTACGGAACCCTTGAACATTTAAAGAAAGAATTTTCAGGGTGTCAGCCATATTGAAAAAAGGTGGGTGACTGACCTGGTCGTGTTTATCGATTCGGTATTATACCCCGGGGATCTGTCCGGGGGAACTGGAGTACGTACACTACACAGCACAATTCGACCCTCTAGAAGAGGGTCGAGGTTTCTTCGGTTGCTGGAACTTGGAGCGGCTATCTTGGGTGCCGTCCGAGCTGGGCCAGACTTGTGAGCACGCTTGACCTCTCGCGGGGCTTGCATTTCCACATCACATCCGTCTGCGCTAGAAGGGAGTCCGATGCTACTGTCGACTTCGAGGCTGAAGCTGCTGTCGGACGAATCAGATGGTGATAGGGCTGCAGAGTTAACGTTGTCACCGCCTCCAACGACCTTGATCACGGATTGCTTGTCGAGACGCATCAGTAAAGAACTCCCATGGCGTCTTGCTACTTGTTGAAGGAAGTCACGAGCCTGGCTTTCGGAATGATCCAATGGGCTTTGCTCATTCGGTTTCAATTCTGCTCTTGGCGAGACACCAGTGTCCGTAGATCTCGCAACGTCGGCGTCTCCTGGGCACTCAGCTGCTAGGTTTAACGATGAGTCTGGTGCCTCGGTGTCTACCGGCGTTTCTTTCTCGGCTTGCGCCGGCGTCGAACATGGCATGACATGTTTGCCTGGGACAGACGCGAGGTCAATCGCGGTGGCTGTTTCTGTCGCTGAGACTGGCAGACGTGGCACGCTCGAGTTGGCCAAGCTGCACACTTCTTCATCGTTTAATGGAGCTCTCAGAATCGGATTCTGGCGTTCTTCTAGTACAGCTCCTGGTTCTCGTTCATCTGTTGCCGTTGGTGACACGGACGGTAGGGCAGGAAAGGTCCCCGCAGTAGCATCAGAATATGAACGACGCACAGGGCAGACGGTGGTAGGGTGGTTATCTCCACAACGTCGGCAGGGGCGGTCGCAACCTTCGCTTTCGTGTCCGTGCACACCACAGCGACCACAGAATGGTGCTGTGCACTGTGCTCGATAATGACCACTAGAGCCACACCGACGACAAACACGTTGCAGACCGCGGTAGTCGAAGGTGACTCGATGACCAGAAACGCGAAGATAGTTGGGGAAGCGATTTGTGGGACTCATTTCCATCCGGACATAGCGTGTGCCTGCGAGAACTCCGCGTCTTGCGCTCATGACGCCAGCGGTCACAGTCAATACCTTGCCGTATGGGGACAAAGCCTGGACGAGTACCTCGTTGGAGACGAAGGCTGGTAAAAACAGGCAGGCGACGTTAGTTACCTGCGGGCCGACGGGAACGACAGGGATACGCTCACCACCGATGGTCAGGTAGCCAGCGTCGACGATGAGAGTCATGGAAGCCATGCTCTTGACAGTTACTTGGAAGTTCATGCCTCCCATGTGCTGAACGCAGTGTACCTTTGAGAGGCCAACTATTGAGGCCGTCGCGTCGACGACCGTCTCCGGACTAGTCCCCGCAGAGACGACAATGTCGAAGGCTTGCGCCTTCGAAGGCGTCCACGACGTCGATGGCGCCATGGCAAGATGAGAAACGTCCCTGACGTGGAACACGCAGGGACGTCAACACGGAACACTTGGAACACGAAGCTCCTTATGGCGTGGCTTGTGCGTCCCTCGTAGTACGCCCCTTATAAGTAAGCTCCTGTTTAGAAAAAGTTTATTCTTTCATGGGACGCAACAAACCTAAGAGACAAGCGTCTGTATAACAGGCACAATAACAAACAAAAGACAAAGCACAACATACACTACACATTTAAACTAAAGTGTCCAAGTCCGTAGGATGTCCATAGTCCGTTGTACTAATAACTCCTTATAGCGGCACCCGTTCGTCCCGCGTCCCGTCGTAGTATGTAACCAGTCTTACGCTTTGACCTGCAAACATTTTGACCTCCAAGGTGGTGCCGGTGAGAGATTCCTTCTGTGTGTTGTTGAACAACAAAAAATAGTGCTCAATGTACATGCCAATAGCTGATAATGGGGTATGAGAGACAGGAGCATTCGGCTTTTAGTTAACGTGCACGCAATCCCCATTAGCAGCGATTGCTTGTACATTGAGCACTATCTGAAGGGAAAGGGTTGCTACGTCATACCCGCTGGGTGTAACCACCTTAGTTTTAGAAAGGCTTACCGAGCGTTGAGCCACATTGCCATGAATACAATGAACTAGTATATACCATGAATGAACTCTAGGTAGTTAAAGGTGGGAAGTAGGTACGAAGTGCAAGCCGTAAGCAAGTAAAAGCCGAATTCTCCTGTCTCTCATTTCCCATGCAGCCATTGGCATGTACATTGAGCCCTATCCGCCAGGAAAAGGTTGCTACGTTATAGTCGCTGGGCGTAACCTCCTTGGTTTTAGAAAGGTAAAGCGAGTGTTGGGCCGCAGTGCCATGAATACAGTGAACTAGTATATACCATGAACTCGAGGTGGTTAAAGGTGGGAAGTAGACCCGAAGCGCAAGCTGTTAGAAAGTGTGCGTGTGCCACCTCTCGTTTAGTCCTTGGAATGTCCGCTGGATGACGGTGTTTCTATATGGGGAATATATGATAAAAAGATGCGAGATGGTGGTACTTGGAGGGTTGAATAGATAGACGAACGGACACAGAGACAGATGCATGAATGGACGCATGAACGGACGCAGGGGCGGATGCGTGGACGAACGCAGGAACGGACGCACGCACGGACGGGCGGATGAACGCATGGACGGTCGCACAGACGGAAGGAAGCAAGAACGAATGGACGGACGAATGCTTCGCTCCACTCTCCATCATTCAATTCGTGGATATGCTGCCAATTTTTTTTTTCATTGCTGAGCATGTCCAGAACTGCAAGCCCATCGAATTTCGGCATGCAGTCGCCCTCTTGATATTCCAAACAAAAATCAGATGGCGAACCTCCAGCTAACGATTTTTTCATGTTTCAATAGTCTTTGTTTAACCTGGTTGCTCGCTTGTTTTGCGTATTATTGTCCGCTCGTAAATTCAACCTTACGCAGAACAGCTGTGTGGTAATCAGCAAATTTTGTGAGATGCTTTAACAAACAATAGTCAGCCTGCATTTTGTCTAGCACCCGCTCATTCATGCTGTTTATGGGGGCACACATCCTAATCAGCTTGTTAGCAGCCGTGAGGGCATTACCACCACATACCTCCCACGTGTTTTAGCCTGCGAGAATGGCAGTGAACGTAAGGATTACCTGCGACATGCTTTTCATAAATGCTTTCAGCGACCATGCTGACATAAGTGGCATATGAATCGTGGGAGGTAGATTTGACAGTATTGTTATTTTTGACGTCTTCCAACAGGCTTGATGAGATATGTGTCATTGTTGCGAAGGAGAGAATAATAGTAGTACTTGGGATTTTACATCCCAAAACCACGGCATTATTATGAAAGCTGCCGTTGTGGAAGACTCCGGAAATTTCGACCATCTGATGTTCTTTATTGTGCAATCACATCGCGCATTTGCCGAGAAATAATTAGCGGGTAAAGGATGAATGTGCCACTCGCATTTTTTGGGGAAATAAACCAACAATTTTTGTTTTTGCCACCTGGCTGTAGTGTATAGGGTTAGGTTTAGCTGCGGGCATTTCTACGTACACTAACTCTATTGATATGTTAGGCTCTCTTAGTATCTGGTTAAGAGAATATATTGCCACAAGGCAGTAGTGGGATTGGGGCATAAAGCGGCAGAGGGTCCCTGGCTGAAAGAAAAGATTACGAAGTGGATAGAGACTGGTTCCAGCCCGCCAGTGCGCCAGGCATTGTCATCGCGTGTAATCGTTGTAAATATCTGTAAATATACGTTTTCTTGTAAGATTATTGGTGGAGGTGCTGGGTACGCCTACCTGGCTTTTCCGGCAAACCAACACGGAACTTCGGAGTGGTCGCCACCTTCATTTTCCTGCAATGGCTCAACAGGCCCACCCACAAGAGCAACAGCAGCCGCAGCTGCAGCAGCAGCACCAGCACCAGCACCAGCAGCACCAACACCAGCAGCAGCAGCACCAGCTGCCTCCTCTAATTCTCCTGCCTCCACGAGACCCCGGAACCTTCTCGGGCACAGGCAAGGACAAGGTGAATGTTGAAGATTGGGTCGCTTTGTACGAGCGCGTGAGCGAATACTATAGGTGGGACCCTACGTTGATGCTGGCCAACGTTGTGTTTTACTTGCGGGATACGGCGCTCACCTGGTATGAGACGCATGAGTCGGAGTTGACCAGCTGGGACGTTTGCAAATTGAAGCTTCTCGAGTTATTCAGCAGGCCATTTGGGCGACAGCAGGCCGCGAGGAAAGACCTGGAATGTCGCGTGCAGACATCGACAGAATCATATGTATCCTACATACAGGACGTATTGGGCCTCTGTCGAAAGGTGGACGAGAACATGAGCGAAACTGACAAAATCGCTCACATATTGAAGGGAATTGCCGATGACGCCTTCAATTTGTTGATAGTTAAAGATTGCGCCACCGTCGACGCGGTTGTGAAGGAGTGTCAGCGCTTCGAGCACGCCAAGAACCGTCGCATAACCCGCCAGTTTGCGCGTTTGCCTAATACTGCAGCCACTTCGACCTGTGAAGACAGCCCCAAGTTCACGCAAGCTACATTGTCCGAAAATGTCACCCGAATCGTTCGTCGTGAACTCGAAGCAATGGCTCCTGCAGCCATCGCCTCTGACGGTCCTCAAGACAACGCATCCACCGTCTCCCTCATCCAAGCCGTCGTTCGCCAAGAAATAGCAAATCTCGGCATCACACCTGTTTGCGCCGTTCGCACCACCGAGAGCTCGGCTTCTGTTAACCAGATTCCGGTGTACCCTTCACGCTACCCTTCCCGCTACCGGAACCCTGCTGAATGGAGAACGTCGGATGATAGACCGATCTGCTTTCACTGCTCTCGCGCCGGCCACATTGCACGCTACTGTCGCAATCGTTGGTCATCCAATTCATCTTGGAACACTGGGACATGGCGTCGCTTTAAAGGCAGTTCTCACCGCTTTTCTTCTCCGTACGATCCACAGCCTGCTCCTACTAACGTTCAGGGCCGAAGGTTCAGCCGGTCACCATCACCCCAAGGCCGGCGATCTCTCTCGCCGATGATTTCTCGATCCAGGTCCCCTGCACGACCTGGGCCCTCAACCTCGAGAAACTAGACCATGCAGCTCTCGGAGCTGACGCTGCATTAATGACCCATTCTGCAAATCCTCTGTTGACGATTCCTACACGCCGCAATATTTTGGACCTTTTGGTGGATGACGTTACCGTTACAGCCCTCATAGACACTGGTGCACAAATTTCCGTCATGAGCGCTGCTCTCTGTATTAAACTGCGAAAAGTGATCACGCCTCCTATTAAGTGTGCAGTAATGCTTGCCGATGGGAGCACATCTGCCGTTCTCGGCATGTGTACCTCTCGCGTGTGTATTGCTGGGCGCCAGACCGTCGTATTGTTCACCGTGCTTGAGCAGTGCCCACATGACGTGATTCTTGGCCTCGACTTTCTCTCTGCGCACTCCGTCCTTATCGACTGCTCGACGGGTCTTCTTCAGTTGGAACTGCCTTTTGACGCCGCTATTGCCCATGACGCCCAAAGTCACCTTTGTGCCACCGAGTTCCTGCATCTTCCGCCGCAAGCCGCGACTTACGTGCAGCTCGTGTGTGATCCGCCTGTGCGCGATGGTGAATATGTCGTTTCACCTATTACCGACGTTGTGCTAAAGCACTCCATTGCTGTCCCGCACACCGTGGTGAGAGTATGCCACAATCAGACCCATCTGTCTCTTTTGAACTTTGGTTTCTCCACGCATGTGCTGCCTGCAGGTATTAAACTAGGCGTCATGTCGTCGTTGCAAGAGTGTGATATTTCTGAACTGTCGGCTCAGCAACCTACTCCGCACGTCAACTTGCTCACTGCGCCCAACCTGTCAAGCATTGACATTGCCAAAATGATAGCGCCAGATCTTTCGCCCTCCGAAGCACAAGACCTCCACCGTCTGTTGACATCCTATGCGGACATATTCGATCTTGACAACCGCCCTTTAGGCCAGACATCAGTTGTGACCCATCACATCAACACCGGCGATGCCAACCCAATTCATCGCCGCCCTTACCGCGTCTCCGCTGCCGAACGCTCTGTCATCCAGAAAGAGGTCGAGAAAATGCTCGCCAAAGGCGTCGTCGAACACTCATCTAGTCCGTGGGCATCCCCGGTCGTGCTTGTCAAGAAGAAGGACAACACATGGCGGTTTTGCGTCGACTATAGACATCTCAACAAGGTCACTAAGAAGGACGTTTACCCTTTACCAAGAATAGATGACGCCCTTGACTGCCTTCATGCCGCAAAGTTTTTCTCGTCCATTGACCTTCGATCTTGTTATTGGCAGATCGCTGTTGACCCACGGGACCGAGAAAAAACAGCATTTGTAACCCCCGATGGGTTATACCAATTTAAAGTAATGCCGTTTGGGCTTTGTAATGCGCCGGCCACCCTTGAGCGCATGATGGACTCCCTTCTGCGCAGCTTCAAATGGTCCACTTGCTTATGCTACTTAGATGATATATTTGTTTTTTCACCGACGTTCGCAAGCCATCTAGAGCGACTGTCCAGTATTCTCCAAGTATTTCGCAAAGCTGGTCTCCAGCTGAACTCCAAATGCCGTTTCGGCTGTCGCGAAATGACTGTACTTGGTCACCTTGTTAACGCATCTGGGGTACAGCCCGATCCGGACAAAATTCGCGCATTGACTCAATTTCCCGTGCCCTCTTCTCATAAGGATGTCCGGAGCTTCCTTGGTTTGTGCTCCTATTTCCGCCGCTTCATCCGAAATTTCGCCGATATTGCGCGGCCTCTCCACCGAGCTTCTTAAAAAAGACGTCCCATTTACTTGGAATTCGCCTCAGAGTGCTGCATTTTCGGCGCTCATTGCAGCCCTCACGACTACGCCAATATTAGCCCACTTCGATCAGACTGCCCCGACAGAAGTTCGTACGGACGCGAGCGGCCACGGAATTGGTGCTGTTTTAGCTCAGCGTCAGCATGGACGTGACTGTGTCATCGCCTACGCCAGCCGCCTTTTATCCCCTGCCGAGAGAAACTATTCCATCACCGAAAGAGAGTGTCTTGCTCTTGTTTGGGCTGTCGCTAAATTTCGCCCGTACCTCTTCGGCCGCAGTTTTACTGTTGTAACGGATCACCATGCACTCTGCTGGCTTTCCTCGCTAAAGGATCCCACGGGACGTCTCGGTCGTTGGTCTCTACGCCTCCAAGAATACACCTTCTCGGTCGTCTATAAATCTGGTCACCTCTATCAAGACGCCGACTGCCTGTCACGGTATCCAGTGGATCCACCAGACGCCACAGAGAGAGCTATGGGGCTTGCGTCTTATCAATATCAGACTTTCTTGATATCGCTTCTGAGCAACGCCGCGACCCGGATTTACTTCCCATCATAGAAAGCCTGAGTTCCGCTACTCCACCCACTTCCCTGAACTTGTACTTCCTTCATGAAGGAGTTCTCTACCGCCACAACATGCGCCCTAATGGTCCTGACCGCCTTCTCGTCGTGCCTTCCCATCTGCGTGTAGATGTTCTCCGACAGCTTCACGATGAACCTGCCGCTGGTCACCTGGGAGTCACCCGCACTTATGATCGCGTCCGGCGTCGTTTTTTCTGGCCACGCCTATATCGCTCTGTGCAAAAGTATGTCGCCAGCTGCGACCTTTGTCAACGTCTAAAACGACCAACATCGCTTCCAGCTGGCCTTCTTAACCCTATTGGGATCCCTGCTGAACCATTCTACCGCGTAGGGCTCGACCTTCTCGGGCCATTTCCCACTTCTGCATCCGGGAACCAATGGGTTGCCGTGGCGACCGACTACGCGACACGTTACGCGATCACCCGCGCTCTTCCAACCAGCTGCGCTACCGATGTCGCCGACTTTCTGCTACATGACATCATATTGCATCACGGCGCTCCTCGACAGCTCGTTACTGATCAAGGCCGATACTTTTTATCTCGCGTGGTCCAGGATATCGTACGTTCCTGTTCCACGAACCACAAGTTCCCAACGGCATACCATCCACAAACTAATGGACTTACAGAGCGCCTGAATCGCACTATCACGGACATGTTGTCAATGTATGTTTCTCCAGACCACCGTGACTGGGACGCAACGTTACCCTACGTCACCTTCGCTTACAACTCCTCCAGACATGACACCGCAGGCTATTCCCCGTTCTACCTTCTTTATGGACGGGAACCCTCTCTGCCTCTTGATACCCTCCTTCCCGCTGGTTCAAGCTCCCCTGTCACATACGTCCGCGATGCCATAGAGCGAGCCGACGCAGCACGACAGATTGCCCGAGAACGACTCATGCTTTCTCAAGCCTCTCAGAAAGATCGATACGATCGTCACCATCGCGAAGTTTCGTATGCACCAGGTTCTCTCGTACTCTTGTGGACCCCATGTCGTCACATCGGCCTCTCAGAAAAACTTTTATTTCGCTATGACGGACCATACAAAGTCCTTCGCAAGATCACCAACCTCACCTACGAGATACAGCGAGTCGTCGACGAAACGCACTCAATGCCACCACCATCCACTGTTGTGCACGTCGTCAGACTGAAGCCTTATGTGTCACCCAACACTCCCCTTTCGTGACAAGCGCCGGTTCGGCGCTTTAACGCCGCGGGGTAGTGCTACAAGGCAGTAGTGGGATTGGGGCATAAAGCGGTAGAGGGTCCCTGGCTGAAAGAAAAGACTACGAAGTGGATAGAAACTGCCATCAGTGGAGTCAATCTAAAAAGTTAGAAGTTATTTTAACCAAATTTCGATGTCGTGTCCCTCCATTAAACTTTTACTTGCACAGAGCTGGTCTGGCGATATCCCCCCTGTGTCCATTCTGTGAAGAAACGGAAACAATAGAGCATTACTTTATAACATGTAAAAACTATTCATTAATTAGGAAAAGACTTTTAATTGTTCCGTTTCAAGCAGTAGGTTTAAATTTAACTGCAGATAATGTTCTAAGTTTCGGTGCCTTTAGCTTGGGACATTGCCACAGGAGCGTATTCGATGCTGTATGCAATTTCATTCGAGAATCAAAGCGCATGTCATAATAATGCCTGCTTAAATATATTTCTGAAGACACTTGTCTAATTTTGAATGAAATTTGCTTATTCATTTGATTGTGACCGGGTGAGATAAGCTCGATTGTCTGGTCTACTCAAAATTTCTGTCTTCCACTGTAGTATTACCTCACCTTTTCTCTTCTTGATTCAATCTTCAATTATTTGTTTAGTTTAATATTCCTTTTTAGTTAATTATTATTTTCTATTACATCATTAGTTTTTTCATTAAGGATAAACCTTTTAATATATCTCATATAGGATACTTCTAGATTTCATGGCCAATCCCCCATAGTGGGTATGTGCCAGTGCGAAGGGGCAACAACAACAACAACAACTGGTTCCAGCCCACCAGTGCGCCAGGCATTGTCATCGCGTGTAATCGTTGTAAATATCTGTAAATATACGTTTTCTCGTAAGAATATGATTTGCCCCATTGGACATATATCCTTAACCAGAGTTAACTGGTCCCTTACATTCTAATATATTTTTTGTCCTCGTCGAGAGTGCTAATGTGCGTGTATATCGAATGAACTGTCATTTAGTGGCTTAGCCTACGGAGTGTTACGCTGTAGCGGAGGCGGTTGGGATCTTCAACGTGAATTCTCTTTCAGCGTATTAGCGAGGTATGATCGGCATTCGCCTGGTGATTGCAAAAACAATAATTGTTCAAGTCGAATGCAAAGAACCCGTGCAATCTATGACATCACCTAAAACAGGCATTACGTACTTATTACATTATAAAAAGTATCTGAAATATATAAATGACGACCAGCAGTGCTTTGCAAGCCGCGTTCTCCACACGCCGACGCAGGCAACATCTGTTAGCGAGCTCCTTGTCTGAAAAAAATCACAGCATACCCAAGGAGTGAATGATGGGTGGACGAAGCGTCCGTCAGACCATCCATGCGTCCGTCGGTACGTTCGTTCTAGCTTCCGTTCACCCGTTCGTCCGTCCATCTGTCTGTCTGTCTGTCTGTCTGTCTGTCTGTCTGTCTGTCTGTCTCTGTCTGTCTGTCTGTCTGTCTGTCTGTCTGTCTGTCTGTCTGTCTGTCTGTCTGTCTGTCTGTCTGTCTGGCTGGCTGTTCATCCATCCGTCCGTCCGTCTGTCTAGTGAACACTCCAAGTACCGCCATCTCGCATTATTCCATCATATATTCATCATATACAAGTACCGCCATCCAGTGGACATTCGAAGATATAAACGAGAGGTGGCAACCTACTACTACTACTACTACTACTACTACTACTACTACTACTACTACTACTACTACTACTACTACTACTACTACTACTACTACTCTTACTACTAATACATACATCGGAGCCCCACGACCCACGGCTTAAAGAGCTTCGCCCCTAAAAACCGACTGCTCGAACTGCACAACCATTCCTTGGCCACCCCGCATATACAGGCACTGGATCTTGACTTCATATGTATGCCAGTGGGAGATTTATATCTCCTGTGATTTGTTGGACAATAAAAATTCGCAGTGTGTGCGTTAACTAAAAGCGAATTGCGGGTCTCTGAGTGCAATTGGAGTCTTCTGTATCTCCATACTCATCAGCAGTGACTGGCACGTTTCCGTTCTATCATTCGACCATTCCAGTGACTGTAGGCGGCACAGCGGAAGGTCGAAATGGCGGACGAGACGGTGATGTCGCGAGCGTTTACGTCAGCGTCGTAGAGCGTGAAGACGCGCCCATTGGTTTATGACTACTGAGAGACCGAACTTCGTCGGTGTTTCATCATCATGTGATAGCTTCGGAGCATGGCTACATGGCACCGCCTGAGTCGCTGGAATGATCGAATAGCGTTCTTTGCGCACCCCCAGGTTTCTCTCTTGCACAACGCCGTGATGAGCGCCAGCGCCAATGTCGCCGCCAGTGTAAACGTCTGCGCCCGCTGCTTTGCATCTACTCATGGTTCTCTTTCACCGGACATGGTCTGATGTTTAAGAGTCTTCTTCTTATGATAGAGCCTACTCCATCCATCCCACCTAGTAGCCACGCTCTCTACAGAGGAAATAACAGTGCCAGGATGAAACGCGATGCACACGTCTCTCCTTGCATGAGATGTTACGCTGGGCAAGAGACACTACGCTAGCAAAGCGCGAGCTCCGACGTGAGACGCAACCGACGCGGTCGGCTTCTGTTGGCGCGCCCATAGTTTGAACAACGCCTCATTTATTAAGATGCCTGACGAATGGCTCGTGTTACCAGCGGAGTCATCCTGCCTTCAGTTTCAGCAGTGGCGCTCGTGACGGACACTACTATCACGGCGTTTTAGGGGTGAAGCTCCTTATAGCGGCCCCTGTTCGTCCCTCGTAGCCGTTGTAGTGTGTAACATATATAACATTTTGACCTCCAAGGTGGTGCCGGTGAGAGATTTTTTTTTGTGCGCTGTTGAACAATAAAAAATTGTGCTCAATGTACATGCCAATGGCTGCTAATGGAGAATGAGAGACAGGAGCATTCGGCTTTTAGTTAATGTGCACGCTGCGATCCATATTAGCAGCCATTGGCATGTACATTGAGGCCTATCTGACAAGAAATGATTGCTACGTTATACTCGCTGGGTGTAACCTCCTTAGTTTTAGAAAGGTTTAGCGAGCGTTGAGCCGCGGTGCCATGAATACAATGAACTAGCATATACCATAAACTCGAGGTGGTTAAAGGTGGGAAGTAGATACAAATCTCAAGCCGCAAGAAAGTAAAAGCCGAAATATCCTGTCTCTCATTTCCCATTAGCAGTCATTGGCATGTACATTGAGCACTATCTGACAGGGAAAGGTTGCTACGGTATGCTCGCTGGGCCTAACCTCCTTGGTTTTAGAAAGGTTCAGCGAGCGTTCAGCCGCAGTGCCATGAATACAATGAACTAGTATATACTGTGAATGTACTCGAGGTGGTTAAAGGTGGGAAGTAGATACGAAGCGCAAGCGTTAAGAAAGTAAAAGCCAAATTTTCCTGTCTCTTATTTTCCATTAGCAGCCATTGACATGTACATTGAGCACTATCTGACAGGGAAAGGTTGCTACGTTATACTGGCTGGGCGTAACCTCCTTGGTTTTAAAAAGGTTTAGCGAAAGTTGGGCCCCAGTGCCATGGATACAGTGAAATAGTATATAGCATGAAGTCGAGGTGGTTAAAGGTGGGAAGTGGACACGAAGCGCAAGCCGTAAGAAATTGTGCGTGTGCCATCTCTCGTTTACTCATTGGAATGTCCGCTGGATGGCGGTGCTTCTATATGGGGAATATATGATGAGAAGATGCGAGATGGGCTGTGTTCCAATTCTTAGACAGCACGTAGACAGTCTATGAGGACTGCTTAGAAGACAGCTTCGAGCTCATGCTGTCCGAGAAATGGAACCCATTTAGACTGCTTTTACGCGACAGTGCGCCACCTCGCGTCGTGAAGGAAAAGCTAAAATAGACAAACGTAACAGTTGTATTTTCTGTCTTATTTCGTGTTGAAATCGAAAACAAATAAACTTTACTCCGATCGAGTGTCTGGGAAAGCGTCTGTTTGTGTGCAGACAACCATTCCGGCGAGATTTGATCTATCTGAGCGATTCGCTGAGCCGCCATCTTGTTGAGACAGGAAAGTAGCCTGCATCGTATTTGTCTACGATGCGGTCTTCTCGGAGCTGTCTAGTTTGCCAGCTACGTGAGAATCGGAACAAGATTTAAGGTGGCCGCCGTCCGTTTAGCTGTCTATTTAGCCGTCTACGGTGAGTATTGGAACACAGCCATGGTGGTACTTGGAGTATTGAATAGATGGACGAACGGACACACAGACAGATGCATGGATGGACGCATGAATGGACGCAGGGGCGGATGCATGGAAGAACGCAGGGATGGACGCATGAACAGACACACGCACGGAGAGGCCGATGGACGCATGGATGGTCACACAGGTGGACGCATGGACGGACGGAAGCAAGAACGAATGGACAGACGAATGCTTCGCCCCACTCTCCATCATTAACTCCGTGGATATGCTGCCACTTTTTTTTTCTTGTGGCCCCTAGGGGCGCGTCAGTCTTATTTGAGATCTGCAACTATACATGACTATTTCTGAGGCTATGCAAAATGTCGAGTTGTTGCACCATCCGCCACAAGTGACGCTAAAGACCGACAGTAATCGAAAATGAAGAAGGGAAAGGGTGTGGCAGCTGTTGTTCTGACGTGGCAGGCATCTGAATGGAGGAGGCGTTGGTTTCAACCGTTCCCAGACACGGGTTTCTTGCGACCTCCGGTCAAATCCGTCGATTTTCACGAACTAAGGAAGAGGCACTACAACACAGGTTTTCTATAATAATAATAATAATAATAATAATAATAATAATAATAATAATAATAATAATAATAATAATAATAATAATAATAATAATAATAATAAATTACAATTATACTAATACTATTACTACATTATTGTTCATGTATTATTATTATTATTATTATTATTATTATTATTATTATTATTATTATTATTATTATTATTATTATTATTATTATTATTATTATTATTATAGTTTAATGTCTTAAAACGGTCGCTGCCCCTGATAGGGCACGTCTTTGTAAGAAGGTCGAATAGGCGTACAGAGGAATCACGGTTAACCAGATTTAACTTCCAGAGCGAGCTCTTTGATCATCATTCGCTTCATACAACCTTCAAGCGTACAACTGTTCCTGTCACCTTTTTCAAAAGGGCTAAGGGCAAAACTACTGAAAAACTTGCCTCAGGCGTATTCAGAAGAAAAACTTGCGCAGCATGAACATTCTTGCAGTGCTCATAGGCATTCACTATCTGGACACAGATGATTTAAGTCACAAAACGTTGCTGTGGAAGGCTGTTAATGGTCAGAGTGCCTATAAGAGCAATTCAGTGTGAAAAATGTATAGACGGTCACGGCAGCACTTACATAAGCTCACCGTGTGAAAAAAACTGACGGCTAGTGTAGCTTTTGTATCAATAATTGTGAAACTACAGCTTCCTTGACAGCTGCCTTGACACAGGGAAAGAAAAAAAAGAGATATGCGCAGCGAAAATAGGTGGTGCCTGCAGGTTGATAGTCAATAAAAAGCAGATACGATTGAACATAACCATGCAATAAACAGCAAAATAAACACAACCTAACGGCACAGAAAAATTCTCAGGGTTTCCTATCCATTCACTCAAGGCAACCTTCGGTCAACATATTGGTCCCTCCACCCCCCCCCCCCCCCTTGCGAATGTTTTCTGCACCTAAAGTGGCTATGCACTGATTTATGACTGGAGGCATTCCACACTTTCAGCACCTCACCTGGTTCTGCTCGGCCTCCGTGTTTGGTGGGCCGATCACACGATAACAAAGCAGTGCAAAGCGACGATGTCGTTTTATGACATGATCATGGGACCGTCATGACGACCTTACACATTCTAGTGATCTGTGATGTCACGATGACGTCTCGTGGTGACGCCATCACGCGATTATTTTTGCATCACTCCTGTTGGCGCCGACGCCGCGGGACGCCAAACCCACCAACGGTCAATTTTTGTTTTTCGGCTAAAACTTTAGATACCTCATCAAACGTGAGACTTGACCGTTTGCGTCTCAGTACCGAGCAAGTGTGTCCGCCGCTTTCCTTATTCGGCATGTTCAGTGAGGATTCCGGTTATTTGTGGCGAAAAACACATTGTAGTGTGCGCGAATAAAAGTCAAAGCGATCAGAATACGCATTTCTTCACAGTATCAGCTCCTTCCACCAGCCAAAACCACTCACGGCGCGTGATGAAAGCAGGCGAAAGCGGGAAAGCGTGATCTGCTCTGACCGCCGGCGCTCCGTTCTCGCATAATGCCCCAGCGCCGATCCACCAGTGGAGGCGCGACGCTGCGATTTCTGAAAAGGTCCCTTGTATGGCAAGACACCAAAAATTTAGAACTGGTGAACAAAAGGTTTGTTGTGCCTGAAAGCTGCATGCCAAAATAATGATGTTCTATCAATGCAGTACACACGTAGTCGGCCATGACGGTTTTGGCGGAATAGAAGATTCAGAAAAGATTTACTCGGGAGAACATGAAGGCCGATGTAGAAAATTACTTAGGAACCTGCCATTTATTCTAGGCAACAAAAATGTTCCACAATGAACAAAACACGATGTTTCCTATTTGATTTGCTAGTGCTTCCTATTTAGATTTTGTTCATGCAGATTTTATTGAGCTCAAAAAAAGGGGGAGGATGTAAGGGTGTATTTCGAACTCCGTGCTTGTTAGTGGCTGTTAGATAGTGCACACGTATGGCGGCAGCAAGACCCGAAAGAGAAGAGTGCAACAGTTTCAATTCAATAACGAAAAGGCAGATATTTAGACGCACAAAGTTAATTGTTTGTCTGATAATAAAACAGAACTCCACAATGAGAGGCTCCACTGGTGGGCAGAGAAAAAGGATATCACTTCGAAATTCACAACACCATACCACCCAAAATAAAGTGCTCTTACAGAATGCCTCATCAGTGACTTATGTAGGTTCATTTTTGCGTACGATAACTTCCTTGCAGGACTAAAGTGAGCCCTTCACTCAGCGGTAAGACATTGCAATAAATCTCACACGGCTGGACTTTGTTGTAGCCCTCCGTTAGATGTCTTCTATAAGACGACGTGGCAACCTGCAGATTGCCATTTCGGCATAGTAAAAAATACAAATATTTTTCAACGCAAGAAGACGCTGGAGGAAACCAATTTTGATAGTTTATTTAAGAATTACTACGGGTTGGGAGTTGTGACCGGCATTCTCTAATTACAACCTGAATTCATGCTTCTTGTTTTAAAATCATTTGATCATACGAAGAGTGCTTTTTCAGGCCCTTATGTTGTCTTTCAAGCGGTGAAACAACAAGGTCTCCTGAAGTCTAGGCATTTCGAAGTATCATCCGGCTTGGCAGAAGTGGCAACTGTCAGTCACCCAGGGCCATACCATCCGCGGAGGAATGAAGATAAGAAGCCCGGACAATGTATTGTCTCGAACAGAAGACGCAGAAGACTGGTAGCGACAAGAGAAAACGAACAACATCGAATGTCCTTAGTTAACAGGTAGTGTATTCTTTGAAACAGATTACTTATGATTACACGCCTCACAAATTGTATGCACAAGCACTGCTAGATCAACTGAATGCAATGGGTGACCTAGAGTTTGTGCTTAGCATACAATTCAGTGATATATTTTCTCATAACACGAAAAAATGCCCACCTAGGTAATTGAACGACAAATGAGCAGATCATCTAGCTCACCTGAAGATTAGCAATGTAATTGTGACCGATGCATCTCTGTCAGAAAAAGTCATTAGATACCGAAAAACGTACAAGCCCTGCATTTGCTATGTGTACGAGGCCAGTATGGATTATATTTGAACAAAATTGCGTACTTTTTAGCGGCATATCCCTGGGCGAAACCATCATCCCAGTTTTACCACATGCGACCTACTTGACAGTGTCAAGGTTCAGAAGTGCTTGTTTGCAATGGGAAATAGTTATTATATAATTAGATAAATTTCAAGATTTCTAGCAATAAAGCATTTCTAGAGTAAGCAGTGGTGTGTCTGGCCAGTTAGAAGTTGCTCATACCAGATTCTCCTGTGCAGTTCTACTACTAAATTATAAATTAAACAATTCTGGAATCGAGGCATCTTTTTCTGCCTTTTTCGCACCGAAATCGAAACAACTGAACATTTTTTTGAATTTTTTGTCGTCATTATTCTCAAATATTTTCAAATGCCTCATTGCAGACTTCAAAAATAGTAGTAAATATTACAGTACTTTTATGACTTCGTGGCACTTCATTAGGTTACTGCCACAGCGACGTATGCTCTACTATGTTTGACTACATCAAGGCAACAAAAAGATGACCACGTTAGTTTATCTGTAGTTTTTCAGATTCTTAGTTTATAATTCGTAGTTATTTCTATGAGGAAACAGAGATGGATTAATTGCTTGATCAGCAACCATATTTATTTTTTGCAGTTCTATCTCTAAAATAAATTTTCAGATCGTTTTTTTTTCTTACTCCAATATCCTGCCACCCGATTCTTGGCCCATCTCCCTTTGTGGGTGGGCGCCATTCATATGAGGTCATCATCATCATCAGTTACAGTAGCAGCGACACCAACTTTGCCCATCTGGTGTTTTCTTCCTCAACGTATAGGTATCAACCACCTAGTAATGAGTCACTACTGATAATGCAACGGAGAGGTGATGAGTATTGCCAGTCTTGGTTGAACCAGAATGAAGCGTACGTTGAAGAGCGTGGCAAGCCTTCGGAGCACAGTCAGCGCTGCCAAGCAGTCATCTTGCATGGCGAGGTGCCAGGTGATCCCGTGTACGCACAAAACGGTTATTCGAGTTTCAGTTGACATTACATCTGCTAAGCATGCACGTGTAGTCATGCATTAGTTTCTACAACCGGTGCCGTTCTCTTCATTGCTGTCTGCAAATGAGAAAGGAGTGACAAGTTGTGAATCATCTGGGAATTATGACACCGTCAATCATTTATGTTCCCACACGTCGCGAAGCATTTGGAGATACATGCTAAGGCTGTGCTGGCTGCTAACAACCCAAGTCGACAAGAAATGTTGTGGATAGGATGGGGGCTTCTATACTGTACACAAAAATATTCGGTCCAGTAGCTAACAACAAATGATAGGTTCAACGCGAATGCTTAATCGCGGCTACGGTCAAATGCACCCGCACTGCTGCTCAGAATTTTATTAGCACCTGCCAGTTCTTGAACTATATCGAGCGTGCCTTGTTTTACTGTTCACCCATCACACATGAACACAAGCCTTTCATGCTCTGCACGTCGTGTGTCTAGCTAGGCATCCGCGAATGTGTGTCTCGCCTTGTCGCTGTCGAAATCCCCGAAACAGCACGGTCACCTTCTCCTCTAATGCGGTACATCATGCGGTCGCGTAAGCCCAACGTTCAATGCACAGTGGAGGCGCGTTGAGTATAAAGCAAGAATTAGGAAGGAAAGGAAACCCAAATATGTTAACTAGTCTGGTATGCTACCCTACACATGAGAAAGAGGGCGGGAGATGGAAGAGCTTTAAATCTGAAGGAAGACAGAGAGACGAGTGAGCACGCACACCCAATGTTTCACTTCATGCTCATCGTAACGCATCAACTTTAAAAACACTCGTGAGAGTATGTTGCCATCGAGAGAGTTACATTGCATACAGAGCACACCCCCCCCCCCCACCCCCCTGGCAGGTTTAGCACCGAACTGTTGGAGCTCTCTGTGAGAGACATTCTTTATACGACCCTTGAACCGCCACGCGTATTAGTCACGCGCAGCAATTTTGCGACGTTTGAGCACCTGAAGCTCTTTATATTGGCGCTTGAAGGTATTATAAGCCGTCGCTAACACGACAGACCATTGGAAACGTCGCTACATAGCGGCACGACGAAGACGCAGGTTTTGAGAAGAACCAGCACAGCAACACAGAACACGGAAGCGAGGGCGCTTCCGGGCGTCACTGCAAGTCGGCATCGCGATGACAACACTGAGATCGTCGGCGCTTTGGTTATAAACGCATCGCCACTCAGCGCCTTTGAAAGTACCTAGGCAATCACTGAACACGGTAAAATACTCACGATGTTGCACGGTTCAGAGCGCCCCGTTGAGATTTTGTATGCTGTTGGCACTCGACGTAAAATACCTTTTGCGTGACAAAGTCTTTTTATTTACCGCTCATAAAAGTTTTACCGCTCATGAAAGTATTTACCGCTCATAAAAGACATCCTGTTTCTAGTGCGTATTTGAAACACTTGGTGCATGAAAACGTTTCGAATTTGCTATGCACCCACTTTACGTGACCTTAAGGTGACCATTACGTGACCTTAAGGCGAAGTAGCGTGTGTGCCTTTTGTAGTGGGGTACCAGCTTTCAACCACAGAGCCCTTATGATAATCACATATTTTACGCCCGTTGGCAATCTACGCGTGTACCACGCATTATACTGCAATATTTGATGTTACATTGTGAAGAATGTATACCGCACGCGTGTGTTTACGAAGAATGAAAGCTAGTTTCACTGCACTTCCAAATATAGTAAGTTCTTTTCACTGTTTTTACAAGCAGAGGCGTGGTCATGAGGTAGAACATCCGCTCTCCACGAAAACGACCTGGTTTGATTCCCACTCGGACCCAAACAACCCTGCTTCGGTCCCCACTATGCTGGAGGATCTTTATCTTTTATTTGTTTTGTTCACATTGTTCTTGATTTTTCAGTCATGCATAAGTAGATGATTTTTCACTCGCAACCAGTGACGCCGACGTCAATCCTGACACTAGAATTTTTGCGAAACGAGCTCTTTAAAGGGGTACTGACACAAAACATTGGCCTTGCGTTTTTCTGATGAGATGTGTTGCTAGAGGCTTGTTATACATAACATAACACATTGTTTGCTGCAGCACAGGTTAGATAATTATTCACAGGCCTATCATTATCGATCAATTTCAATTTCGGTTTGAGAGCGCTCCAAAAACTCGGTACAACTGCCACCACCTAGCCTGTGCAGCTCTTGGCCACGTCGACACACTGAACCGTGACACACTTCCGCTGGGACCGCCTAAAGAATAACTTTCGAATAGGGAACGGGAATGCAATGTCGTACGACACAAAACTTTTTAAGCATGTGCCACGAACATGCACTCGGAAGCAGCCGCCGAGAAATCGAGACTGCGGGAACAAACGTGGCAAAAGAAAAAAAGAAAAATGGCAGCTATGGCGTCATCATAACTTGTTTAGTTGACTGCAGCGTGGTGACGTGAGGGAAGTAGAGGGTGCCTTAAGGGCCCCCTTCGAGGGTGTCGATAGCACGATGGAGTCGATTGCGCACGCAAACTGAAATTTTTTTCGTAAATACCTTCCCAGCTATATTCGCTGTTGATATTTTGCAGGTAATTAAAGAAGGCTCATTGGAATTGATCCCATAGGCTATCTAGGCTGCGAAACTTTGTGTAAGTGCCCCTTAACACTATCCCGTTAAAATACAAAATCAATCGCGGTCCATAGAAACAGGGTGCTAAGATTTTGTTCAAAGTTTTGACTGTATGCTAAACATCTTGCTTCGGCCTTTATTCGCGAGAATGACTTAGGTGCCGGTCAAGTCATGCAAGGTGAGCTCTGATTGCGTGGCTATTCTCTGTCATTATCAGCGACGTCAATGTCACTGTCATTGAACTACGCAAAGAACTCTGAAGCCGCCAGCAAATGTTGGTGGCTACACCACAACGTTCTGCCCTTTCTTGTTTCAACGTTGCAAGTACTTGGGACTACTTTCCTTAATACCCGAGCGGTTTGAGACCAAGCTTCGCCTTTCACGTGAACCACGTCTCCAGGTAGGAGTGCTCTCAGCTGTTGTCCGGACGAGCTCTACTGCCGCGTTTTTCGCTGGAAGCTTCGGCTGCAGGGTGAAGCCGGAGCATCTAGAGTGTAGAAGCCTGCCCTGCAGAAGTTTCGGTGGCTAATTGCCATTCTGTAATGCATCAGAGTGGTTGCCAAGTAAACCAAGCCGGAAACCTTCATGTGGTGTCACAATTTTCTTAAGAAGCCGCTTTATAATCCAGACACCCTTTTTTACAAGCCTGCTGCAACGTGGAAACAAAAAGTTATACGTTTCAAATTGTGCCAACTTGAGAACGTGAGAAATTGGAGACTTGCAAACTGGGGGCCGCTGTCCGTGCAGACTTCCTTTAAGATTCCGTACCTGGCAAAGATGGCTGTCAACATGTCGACGACCACAGTTGCCGATGTTTCCGCGACCTTTTCAACATCTGGAAAGCTCGGGTAGGCATCAAAACAGCAAGGTACGTGGCTACAGCATGACAAAAAGATGTACGCCCACTCGCTACCAAGGGTGAACAGGAGGATTTCGTAGCAACAGGAGCTCACCCGGCTGTTCGCAAGCATAGGTTTTACAGACCGCACAATTGCCTACAACGCGATCAATGTTGAAGTTAAAACCAGACCAAAATATTGAATGCTGCGCACTAGCTTCGCACTCATTTAAACCAAAATGGTCCTCGTGAATGCGGCTTAGCATTTCTGGGCGCTATTTCTTCGGTATAACTACTTTACTGTCATTTCGAAGAAATCCGTCGACAACTGAGAGTTCCGAGGTTAATGGCTTGAATATTCCTTTGACGTCTTTTTTGAATACAGGCTTTCTACTGCCGAACGTACCTGAAGATTGTTATATGTTCACCGAGACAATAGCAGCTCGATTCTTTAACTCACGAGGAATGAGAAAACAGCAACTGCGTGTACCTGAATGTCGTCGAAATCTACCGTGTCTTCACACTATGATTATGGAGCCCTGGACAGCACCTGATCAAGAAATATTGCTTTGCCTGCTACAAACTGTAGAACATAGTAGTATAATAACAGACGAAGAAAATATTGTTGAAATCTTGGGGGTATGTTCCCTATGTCTTTGGAAGAAATAGCTATGAATGATTTGTGATTACTCTGAATCTCGATTTTCTTACTATGCACAAACTGGTGTTACTTCTCACAATCGTATGCTATACCCGTGGCTTTCTGTATTTGCGAATAACGCTTTTAGGATTTGGTCATTGCTCGGTAAGTGTACTCGATAGGACGCCAGTCACTAGAGTGTCACTGGGCCAGTGCAGCTCCTATGCTATCCTAAGACGCGTCTGTCATTATCTTTGTTTTGCAAGGTTGCATATAGCGAAGAGCGAAGCAGTGCGCAGTGCTTCGCAGACTGTGTGCCCTTACTAACCGTGCTTTTCGGTCCAGTCAAATACGGCATCCTTTTGTATCAGGCTTTGAAGAAGCTCCGTGTTGTCCGCGAAAGTGAGCAGATACTTTGCAAAATAGTTAATTACTCCGAGCATACGTTGTACGGCAAGCTTATCACTAAGTACGCGCATCTTGCCCAAACAGTCTACAAGGGCTAGATTTGGACCAATTCCCAGTGAGCTGATAACATCACCCGAGTAAGCCTGCACTTCAAACTGGCACTGTACTCCAAACTGGCCTGCACTCCAAACTGGCCTGTTGTATGTTAGCCTTACACATTGTGGTACACATAGAGTGGCTAGGTGAGTACCACGGTCTTGCTTGATGATCCCCTTGTGACAATATCATCAATGTATACTCTAACTCTCGGTAAAGGGTCGAACATCTCACTAAGTCTTTTCATGAAGACTTTTGGGGTAGAAGGAATGCCTAAAGAAGTCTAAGGAATCGATGGTGCCCGAACGGCGTAGTGAGCATGCAAATCTTTACGGTAGGTTCATTAGGTGGAAATTGGTGAAAACCTCTGTTAGCATCTAGTTGACTGAAGGAATCGTCACCAGGAAGCTCCGCCTTAATATCTTCCCGTTGCGGCATCTGGTAGTGTCCACGTTTCAAGCGTACAAGAAAGGCGTCTTTGATACATTCATACTCTAAGGCTACCGTCAGTTTTTACAATAACGAATGGGCTTACCCTATCGGTAGGTTCATCCACTTTGTAGACAATCATCCCCGATTCCCTGTGCACCAGCCCTTTCTGCAATGAATCCCGTATGGCAAAATGAAGACGAAACGGGACCTGGGTCACTGAAACTGCATCATCACACAATACCATACGACAGTGCCACTTCACGCGGCCAGGGCCTTCAAAAAGCTGGCTGAATTTTGGCTCCAACAAATTATTTCTTCAGTGGTCACGGAATCAAGAGTATGAGAAGAAAGTGCCAAGGATTGAGCCAGTTTAAGACCTAGTATACTCATGCCGCTTCAAAGCAAATCAGTCTGCAAGGCACCAGTGATTGCTGGTCGTTACCAGTTCAGTTCTCAATTCATAGTGTACGATATTGTTTCCGCTATAAGACCGTTAAACAGAATTGCTTACTCTGAGAGGTGGCTTCATTCGGAATATGTAGTACACCAAGAGGGGTAATAAAGTGGCTTAGGAACCATTGGGCACTTGGCATACAACTTCCTGCAGTCAGTCTCGGGCTTCAACAACCTAATCTGTTTTCAGGATTCCGCCCTCGGTGACTTACTAGATTACAATAACCTTATTATTATGCACTTCATCGACTACATGTATACTTACTTCAACAAATGGCAAGACGATTTAAATAATTTCGGCCTGCGCAGGCACGGGATTATTTGCCAAAAGAGAACACATCTTAGGCTCATGACTTTGATGGCACTAGCTGCACTGTACCGGAGCTTTGTCTCCTTGAGTGCGATGTAGGTAAGCTTTTTCGGTAGCGTCCATTTTTGCTTCGTTACCTTGACAAGCTTAGGTTTGCTTGCTGGTCAGCTTTACTGCTTTGCACATTTGTTTATACTTCTGGAACATCCAGTCCTTACGCATGGCATTTTTTTTCTCTATTCGGTGTTCTAGGTGCCCAATATATTTGGTTGAAAACCATCGAGTCAGAAAGCGAACCAAAATTACACTACTTTGCTCGCTTGCGCAGGTCGCTTATAAAATGCCCCACTGGTTTGGCTTCATCTTGCATCTTTCTTCAGCTGACTTATCTTTCGGAGATTTCGTTGTTTGTTTGTTTTTGCTGTGCACAATACTGTTCAAGTTTTGTAACCGAAATCTGCAAGTCTTGCTTGTTGTTGCCTTTATCTAACGTAAAGTTATTGAAGACTCCTAATGCGTCTTCTCCAGAAGCAGTCAAAAGCCTGGCTGCCTTAGCAGCTTCTATAGGTGTGGTTGGTGGTTCTCTTCCTTGTAGAAACAATTTGAACTTTTGCTTTATAAGTTCCAAATTCTTCTGAACATTTTGTCAGGCATAGTTGATCCAATGGTTCACGTAGTTTTATCATTGTCAGCTCAGTCGAAGTGACGTAGTAGCGCCTACCCTGGGTCCCGATTCTAACACCATGTATCAGCCACACGCAGGCTGATGAGAGTTAAGGATCAACAATGCAGCAGTAAGCCACAATGCTTGTCGGGTTTATTGTTACCGCTTATATTAGCCTTCTTCGATCGTATATATATATATATATATATATATATATATATATATATATATATATATATATATATATATATATATATATATATATATATATATATATATATATCCAAGCGTATCACTCGTGTCGTGATTTGCAGTATGGTGCGCACCGATCGAAGAAGGCTAATATAAGCGGCAACAATAAACCCGACAAGCATTGTGGCTTACTGCTGCATTGTTGATCCTTAAATCTGATCAGCCTGCGTGTGGCTGATACATGGTGTTAGAATCGGAATCCAGGGCCTTAGCGAGCAAACTTGGCAGCAGTGTTATACATATATATATATAAATATATATATATATATATATATATATATGCAGGGTGGTTGAGTGGCCGTAGCGTTGCAAGTAGTCAAGTAGATCCTCCGTGAGCGGTCACAACGTCGTTTATTTCGACGTTTCGGCCTAGAGTCTGGCCTTCATCAGGATTCATCTAATGAAGGCCAGACTCTAAACCAAAATGTCAAAATAAACCACGTTGTGACCACTCATGGAGGATCTACTTGACTATATATATATATATATATATATATATATATATATATATATATATATATATATATATATATATATATATATATATATATATATATATATATATATATATATATATATATATATATATAGCGTTAATAAATTAAATGAATAATAAAATACTCCTAAGGTGCATTTGATTCCGATCATGCACTTTAGAACCCAACCTCACATGAAGTATGTGACGTAAGCACGCGTGGTAGTTTATATTGTGAAATTGCGAAGTTGTCTTTCGCACAACTCAAATAGTGAGCTCAAATATTGTTTACTACGCAGGATGACTCGAGTTTCATTAAACTTCGTAGCTTACCAACCTCTGGCGAAACCCTTGGGTCAACTAGCAAGTGGTACGAAAAGGTGAAGTTCACGCCCCAGCACGACTCGGTATGTATATTACGTTGAAACGCAGCGTCACGTTAAGGTTGATTGACAAAGTTTGGGAACGTCTTCAAAATTCAGGTATCTTCGTTCACTTTTCGGTGTTTCACTGAGGACTGAAGTCCACCTATGCAAGAGAAGTGTTGGGATTATTTGCCAACGACACTCTTAGAGCTTTCTAAACTCAATTTCAAGCGTTCATTCTCCGCACTAAGTGCCCTTTAGAATAATCAGCACCATAAAGAATAGCTCAGAACGAGTGCCCTACAACACTGCTGCCAGGTTTGCTCGCTAAAGCCACATCTATAATGATCAAAATCAGCCTGTGCACTCTAGCGCATTGCCCGGTCGCGCGCGCTGTCTTCGTTCTCTCTTTCATATTATGCTCACTCCCCGTGAATACGCTCCCAGCTGATTATCTAGTTGGATTGTTGGTAACATATCTAAATAAGGAAAGAAGTGCTATGACCAAGCAATTCAAGCCAAGTGAAGCTAAAGCCAACAATGAAGCCTTAGGTCAGGAAGACCAGGCTAATGAAGCCATGTAAGGTAATCACCAAGATAATAAAAACCATTTATTGAACAAGATGGTAAATATGAATTCAATATTTAAAATAAGGCTAATTAGAACATTACTCGCAAAAATGTTGCTAATTAGTAACAAATTTCTTTTTATAACACAGAATAGAAGCTTTAAATAGGCCTGATGTAACTGTTGACAGTGTTAAGTAAAATATTTTCAATTCAGGAACAACTATTTCATATCAAGTCATTCAGGACATTGAAAATTATATTATATAAGCCGAACAGAGATAGGCAGTACTACCCAAGAATGGCAAACAATAAAAACAGCACACAATTAGGATAGAAACTCAAGCGTTCTGCTTTTGCGCCAGCTCTTCTACAGCGCTACGCCTGGTCTCGAAAATATGCGTCATATCTGCTCACCTTCGATTATGCTTGCAGGGCTGACTGTGTAAGTTTAAACAGAGCTATAGACCTTTCACCTATACTTCTATGTAACAGGCTGCATGCGAAGTTGACGTCATTTGTGATTCAAGTGTGGGTCCATTTTTATGGCAGTCTATTGAAGATTCATTTGCATTCCTATGCTTTAGCAAGCTATATTTAAGCGTTGATACACCCGTAGAAATACGCTAAAGAAAGTTGCGTGTGATGTTCACATGATCGCATTGTATAGGGCATCCAGATTGAATAATTCCGATGTCAGTACTCTAACGTTAGTCCTGACATTACGTCAAACCAAAATTTTCTCATCAAATTTCAGTGCAGTTGACGTTCTTTCCAAGCCAGCGACATTCACACGTTTTCTAATTTTACAAAACAACATATATCAATCTTTTAACGCTTCACTCAAACCCGAACAATGCAGCATTCACAATTACTCTGCGACTGTTTCGCGTAAAATTGACTTCCACAAGCAATGGTATCCGCCAAATTTTTGTCAGCCTCAATTTTGTGTACAGCGTGATGAAACCTACTCGATTATTTTGTTTACAATTATTTTAAAAAGTCCTCTTCGGTTTAATGTTCGCGCTCAGCTTTTAAGACCACCAAAAGCGACACAATAAAATTGATTGTATGCTGCGATTACCTTTTTAGACATGCACTGGCAGCTGATGGAAAATGCGAAAGTTATTTTGGTGAAACATCAGGAAGATAGATCAGCGTGACGACTCTATTTCAGCAAACCCCAAACTATGCAGTCATAGTTTAAAGAACAGGTTCGATGAAACTGTATATATATATGTGTTTCTGGCAAGGACGAGTTTTCTTCAGTGATCTAGCACATTGTGAATTTTGTCTTCATATTCTCAAGAAAACATTACTGAGAGAACATTGCCTTTTTTTACTTATTTCAAGATGAAGCATTTCACTGTTGGCGCAATACCAGGAGGTATAGTTCTTCTGTTATATTTTTCAGTTGGTTCCTACTTCAGCGAAAGTTCTGGCCATGTTCCCGATGGTACACTTTATAGAGGACGTACGTATCTTAATCTTATCGAGGTAAGTACCTTTAAATTTATTTTACCAATCTTCTTCACAGAACCATAAATGTGCAAGTCAACTACTAGCAGATGGGAATGCTCACGCAAAGGATATTCACTGAAAGATAAACGTGCACTGGAGCGAACATGATACACATCACAAAACACGACAAGTAAATTGCTAATGTCTCCAAGACAGAAGTTGTTTACTCACTTACAGTGTAGTTCTAACACTTCTGAGTGAAAATTGACGGATAACAAAAACAATGGAAAAAGGTTAAGAGCGGTGCCTTTTGGGGTGGGGTAACGTATTATGCTAGGCGAGCCATAACAAATTAGGAAGAGGTAGAAATGAAATCGAGAAGTATTTATAACTGATATTTGTGTTCACATGACACGGTAAAGGTGAACCTGAGCTAGCCAAGTGAGGCGTAAGAGACACATCATGTAGTGATTAACGAATAAAATGGAATGAAATCGAATGAAACCGAATGTAGGAGAATTCGAAGACTCCAGAAATGTTAGGTGTGGCTATATAAAGAAAGTTATAAAGAAAGTTTATATAAAGAAAGTATATAAGAAAGTATATTTAAAGAAAGTATATAAGAAAGTATATTTAAAGAAAGTTACTGCGGTGAAATGAAATCGGCTTTCGAATAAAACGTGAATTGGAGACCATATGTTTAGGCCTTCATGCTGCAGTGAGCACTAAAATCAGCTTAAAATTCTCAGGATGACGAGGCATTGTTCTTAATGAATATAAAGTGACAAAGAACTCTTTATTTAAAAGCAGATAATTAAGCAGCGTACGCAAATCGCTCATTTTCCGCTCTGCGTGAAAAAGGGGATCGATGAATGAGGTTGAGAGAGAACAAGAATAATAATATAAAAATAGCGAGACATTATTAACAAAGTTTGTCTTTTTTGTCTTCTATGTTTTTGTTATTTCGAGTGGGAGCGTGCGCTGATAGCCTTTTGTTGCCTAGTTTCAAGGTTGAACTCTAAAATGTCGAGCTCCCCGATACTGTCTCAATACGCAAATAAAAGCTTCATCGCACACCTCTGTAGCGTGAGGCAGGCTTGAGGGTCCAAAACATAGTCATTACCTGAATGTTATTCGAGTATTACAATGCGTGAAAATGATCGTAAAGGGCCCGCTCATTGGCATACGCTCAACATTAACCTGACAGACGTTCTACAGTTTCAATAAAGCTACATTTGCTGCACTACTGACTTGGTGCTTTCCATAGGCAGTATCAAGGCGAAGACAGTACTAGAATCTTTTCATATGCCGAGGAATCTCGCATGTGATAATTGTTTTATATTTTAGGTTTATTGAGTGAGGGAAAGCGTTATGATCTGTCGGAATATTTCAGAGTCATTATTTTCTTCATATGGAAGTATTTTAACATACTGCACCGATCAGATTTAGTAAATTAGGCTCGCCTGTAGGTGTGGTATTCGACAGCCTTGCGTGCTGCTTCATCTGCTTTAACAGAGAAAGCTATTATGCGATTCTAACAAGCGCTGTTCTTGGCGCCGTAACTGTCCGCAGCCGTCACCGCTTTCCAAGGCTTCACCACATGGTGATCTTTACATAGAATTTTCTTCTCTATAAACACGTCATTTATGGTTTTAAACAAATAACAACTAATTATTCACAACACAACTCAATTTGCATCAAATATTACCTTCTTGTTACCGAAAGATGGAAGTAACAGTGGCAGATTCATTTTTATCTTCGCAGCAATTTTCATCTGGAAATCAAATGGCAACTTGTGCCAGTTGTTGCTGCGTTGCATGCTCTCTTTCAACGTGGCACTCGAACTGACCACCAGCTCGAGTTATGCCTCCCTAGAAATTCACCACCATCCCATATAATAAAACAACTAAGTTACAACATCTACAATTGACGAACGCTCCATCATGAAGGCCCCATGCGCGAATACCTGCAAACTATATACAGATGCTGCTATCCTACAAGACGGCGGAAGGACATCATTCCTGAGTACTACGCATAATTTTGTTAGTGGCCACCAGCGCTATCTATCTACGGAAGCCACTCCTCTGTGATGGAACTTCAAGCCATCCACGATGCAATCCAGTATGCTACCTCTAAGCTGCCCAAAATTAAGCGGGTTGACGTATACACTGATTACTTAGGAGCTATTAAAGAGCTCAAGAAAGTACACAATGCGATGGAGATCGGCGAGGCGATTCATAAGATGAACCATAATACGGCTCCTTGCGTAAAAGTACATCGAATTCAAGGCCATGTTGCGAACCAACACAACATTGATGATGAGCAGCAGGCACCCTGCTCTCCAGCCATTTTCCTTCCTCCTCAGCCCCTAAACTTACTCCATACCCGTAAAAAGTTTCTTTGGCAGGATATACGTGCTCTCATTCCACCGCGTGTCTGCTCTCTCCTCCCTCACCTTACTAGGGCGGAAGAAGTTGTGCTTAGGAGGTTTCAGGCAGAGGTGACCCTTACACCGGCCGGTATATCGTCAATGAACTGGTCACATTTACGAGTTGGTGATACGTGTCCATATTGTCCCACTCCAGCGATGCAAGCACATACATACCACCTTTTATGGACATGTAAAGTGTTGCAGCCAGAACGCTCTCGTCACCTCGCTCAAGCCGGCCTTCGCTACAGCGACACAGCCAGTTACAACCACTGGATACATGAAAACAGATTCCACAAGACACTACTTCGCTCCATACACAACACCGGCATAACAGCACACATTTTACAAAAATACTATGCCTTAAAGGAAAGTCTTTGTCGCAATAAAAAAAGTATTAACACGTATCTTTTCGTTTCGCGTGAAAGGAACTTTATTGTAGACTTTGTATTTCGTGGTTCATGTTTCATTTTGAGACTCCTTCGTGTTTAGTGCAGTCCTAGTTTCATATAAATGTTTTCTTCGTAGTATCAGGCTGCCTTGAGTGCATCCAATGATCTGTGCCCATTGAGTAAACCACCTCACTCACCACAGTAGTAGCTGAGGTACAGTGTGCCGTGTGTGAGATGGCTGGTGAACCGATTTTGCATTTTAGCTGGTCTTGTTCTTTAAGCCGATTGCGTTGGTTGCCGATTCTTTCGACGAGGTGCGTGAGCTGCGAGAGATTTATTTGGAGTATCGGAATGGCGCCGCTCCCTATCGATCCTTTTGTATGTGAAGTCCCAGCAACCGTAGCGTATTTTCTCTTGGAATAATTGACCTACGGAGGGTGATGCAAGCGTTCGGCTTTCTGTATATGGTACGTCTACCTTTCGTCCTTGTTCTGAAAACAATGTGCTCACACTTCTCGAGGGCCATTCATTAAAGGCCGAAGTATCGGAGTTATGCTTTGATGGTATTTACGCCATCTTGTAAACAGCTCTCTTGTCTTCTGGTGTTGGCAGCCTTGGTCCAAAGTTTGATGACAGCGAACATCGCGGGCCGCACACCTGGCATTTCATCGAAAACTTTAAGCAGATTGATCATGGCCACGTTGAACAGTAGCGGTGAGCTGATTGATCCCGGCGGTGTGCCTCTTTTCAGTAGTGGGAAGCTTTTCCTTCCAACTACTGAAAACTACTGTGGTCCAGATGTCCACATTGGTACGGTCTGTCTGAAAGTTTTCAGCAAAATTGTCTATAGGTGCTCTCTGAAGCCGAACATGCTATCTTGTTTGTCAGACTTAGGGATCATGGTGAACTCCAAGTGCTTCATAATTGCAGGCAGCTCTCCTGTCTCCTAATAATTGTTGTTAGAGCAAATAAGAGGCATGATGGCCTCGTGCGGTCAATGCGTAAGTTTTTTTAACTATCCGGTCCTTGCATGGGCTAATATATTTTTCACAGTTTCGGTGAGACTACGTGAAATTCTGCCGGCGTGATGGGCCTTTCGAGGTTAGGGTTTGCTGTTCCCGCATAATCTTCGGTGTTAATTAACACTATAGCTGGCCCGTCTCCGATATGCTTTTTCTCTAATTTTGATAGATATTGTTCTGACGCGGGATAGTTGTGGAGAAGCTTTTGAAGATGCTGCTTTTGTGTCGCTTTAGAGGATTGCGTGGCTAGAAGAGAGCTTAGCAGCTGCCAGGTTATTCTTGGGACTAAGAGTCTCCTGTAGCTTGTTCCATCGTGCGCGTTCTGCGTGGCCAGTAGGTTCGCTTAACCTTGAGCATGATCGGTGGGTAGAGCAATGTGTTTTTGTAGCTTACGAATTAGTTTTTGCTCTTTCGCTTCTTGAGAACTTCTTTCGTAGCGGCAATAGTTGGAGGAGATGCACGTCGGCTGTAGGCGAAGCGCTGTTGAGCTGTTTGTCTTTATTGTAACGTTCGGCTGTATCTACCACAATCTTGAGATACTCTTCAAAGTTCGTTATAATGGTGTAAACAGTGAATTCATTTCTGGCGAATTTTCATTCCATTAGGCGTGCTATTCAAGTCTTGTTCTCTGCCCTACTGTGTGTTACGCCAAGTTAGAGGACGTGTTGATTGCTATCTAAGGTTTTTTGTAGCACATTCCACTCAGCCCGGGTGATAACCGCTGGGAACGTGAGGTCATGATTGGTGCCCCTGGAGACACTGAACCCTATTTTTGTCTTCTGGAGAGGATCGTACCACAATGTTAGTCTGTAGAGCTGTATGTCATGGGGCACCCCAGAGCGCTTCTTAGTGAAGATATGATAGCCCCATGCCGTGGGCAGGTATTGAAGTCTCCCACTATGAAGAAAGCAAGAAACAGAAGCGAGAAAAAAGAACGCTTTGGCTTGCGCTATTAATAACGCCTGCCTTCTGTCGCTCTCTTTGTCTATTCATCATGACCTTTCACTTTACGGTATTTTGAAGCCTTTAGGAGCATACAATTTTTAATAAGTCGCGTCGGGGAGCCGGCACTTACCAAGCACGTCCGACGGACCAAATCTCAAGTGCAAACGAGGCACGCGCGCTTCTTTCTCTTTATAGGGCGAGAGCCCTCATGCCCTCGACCCAATACACCTATACTCAGTTTCTTACATCACATGCAATGCTAGCGGGACTTCTTGCGGTGCATGCATCCGCATTAAGAAACTGTTCATTTTTCTGTAGCGTTAGCAACACAGGCCGAGCCAAAGCGTTTTCGCGTTGACGGACAGATGCCACGCTGCGCCTGCATGGGCCTCACCAGTTTGCGAATCGCAGAGCAGTGATGTCATAGCCTCAACAGACGAATTCCGATCGTACCCTGTAGCTGGCGCACCTCGAGCCACGCTGCCCACGTTGGTCGTGTCTGCCACGGCACTAAATGCATACAGCGGGTTTTGCCTAATGGCAAACATGGTAAAGCCATGAAGAAGGAGCTAGAAATTGCAACTCGCCGGTGCTGAAGAACAGAGAAGCTTAATTCATCATATCCCGAAGTACTTGCTTGGATATTAGCGGTTTAGCATAGCAACAACCAACCGAAGAAAGCTAAACACGTTCTGGCAACGCCGGGCCTAACGGCTATATTTTTTCAATGCCAGTAAAAACGCAGACTTCTCAACGGGAGCCATCCTTCCACCTTAGTTTAAGGAGTGGTCATTTTGCGATGCTGCATGAAGGGTAGCACTCCTTGCGTCACACGTGCTTCCGAGTGCTTTCCTTCAGAAATGCGGTAGGTGTAGGTGTTTCAGATGTCTAAAACCATACGTCTGCCAAATTTATTTTGTCACGCTCCTTCTTTGTGGCTCGATGCAATGCCACCGCCAACTCATAACGCTCGTGATGGCGCAGCATCGCAGTGATGCGTTCGCATTGATTGTCGGCATAGGGCCACGAACGCAGACGCACTATTTCAAAATACCGTTTTTCGTGCGGAGGCAGTGTGTCCGCCAATATTGTGAATACTATGAATGCAAAATGCCGGACCTCATATCTGTACACAACTGGACAAAAAATCTGTTCATTTGATTTCCGTTGCGAGGCATTGCATGAAGAATTCGCTCCCCCATGACCACAAAGCACGCGGGAAGATTAGACCATGGCCGAGAGCAAATGCTAGAGAAGACGGTGGTGAATGCCTTGATTGGGCGAACCTGGCTGGCGTTGAAATTTGTGAAGGGGGTGCCGAAACAAAGGAAGAAACATCCAGAATTGGAGTGTCACCAGGAGGCCCATTGATTGGCTATTCAATCATTCCAGCGACTGTAGGCGGCGCAGCGGAAGGTTGAAAGAGAGGACCAGAAAGTGATGTCACGGGCATTCACGTTAGCGTCGCAGAGCGGGAAGATGCGTTCATTGGTTTATGACTACTGAGAGACCGAACTGCCTCGCAGCTTTATCACCGTGTGACAGCTTCGGAGCCCGCTTACACGGCACCGCCTGCGTCACTGGAATGACCGAATATAGTGAAACTTAGGGAAAGTACCAGTGCTATACGAAACATCAAGATGGTCTTCATAGAAAATCTGTTTGCATATTTGCATATGTCCGTGACGTATGTGGCACATGAAGAACTTCACACCGGTAAATGCTATCATGCGTCAAAATTCCAAATCAACAGTGCCCACTTAACTCATGGTACGTATAGAAAAATTCTACCGGACTTACGTTACGAAAATGCGGTGGCACTCTGCCTACCACAGTTTCTGCTGGGTTTTTAATGGTGCATGTGGTGTTCTCAATCAAGAAACGAGAAAAAAAATGGCAGCATATCCACAGTGTGAATGTTGAATAGTTCGGCGAAGCATCCGTCCATCCATTCGTTCTTGCTTCCGTCTATCCATGCGTGTGTCTGTGTGGCCGCCCGTGCGCGCATCTGTTCATGAGTGCGCACGTTCATCTGTGCGTCCGTCCCTGCTTTCGTCCTTGCATCCGCTCCTGCATCCGTCCATGCGTCCATCCGTTCGTGCAGCCATGCGTGCGCCCGTCCATGCATCTGTCTGTGTGTGCGTTCGTCCACCTATTCAACCTTCCAAGTACCACCATCTCGCATCTTTTGAACATATTGTTACGTTTGAAAGAGACTGGTAGACGTTGAAAGTAAAGGGGCCATTTGTTAGGTCGAGAGGGGCAGCTTAGAAGCGGCCGACTGGTTAAAGATCCTCCTGATCCTCTTCTTCCTCTCTCGCTCTGGGCGACAAGTGCGTTCACCGTATACGCTTCTTTTTCTTCGTGCATGTACGCAACATTCCTCTCCGCGCCGACGAAGGCCGCCGGACGAGTCAGTCGAGTTGTCGTGGCATGTACAAATTGAGGCGGGCAACACGAACCACTTGAGTTTTGGCAGCTCGTCGACCACTCGCCTTGAGACGAGCTATTACATAGTTGACCTCTGAAAGTCTGTCGACAATGACGAAAGGTCCATCGTAAGTGGCCAAAAACTTTTGGCATAACCTGCGCTTGCGCAACGGAGTCCACAACCACACAAGATCACCACGGCGATAAATCACTTTTCGATGGTGAATGTCATAGCGTGCCTTCGCTTTGCCTTGCGTTGCCGATGTGCGTATTCGAGCTATGCGACGTGCCTCTTCGGCGAGGCAGAGAGTCTCGGTGACAGTGACGTGGTCGTGGTCACAATATATTCCTCATATAGAAGCACCGCCATCCAGCAGACCTTCCAAGGACTAAACGAGAGGTGGCACACGCACACTTTCTTACGGCTTGCGCTTCGGGTCTACTTCCCGCCTTTAACCACCTCAAAATCATGGTATATTCTAGTTCACTGTATTCATGGCACAGCGGCCCAACGCTTCCTAAACCTTTCTGAAACTTAGGAGGTTACGCCCAGCGAGTATAACGTAGCCACCCTTTCTTGTCTTCTGTGCGTTGTTGAACAATAAAAAATTCGCAGCGTGCGCGTTAACTAAAAGCCGTATTCTCCTGTCTCTCATTTTTCCTTAGAAGCCATTGACATGTACTATGAGCACTATCTTTTATTGTTCAACAACACACTGAAGAAATCTCTCACCGGCACCACTTTGGAGGTCAAAATGTTATACTTGTTACACACCACTACAACGGCTACGAGAGACAAACAGGTGCCGCTATAAGGAGCTTCGCCCCTAATAGAAAAAACCACCAAACCTGCTTGCATAGAGCAAAACTGTCACAAAATGAGCTAGAAGTATGGCCTTTCAAGAGCATTTTTTAACACTCTTGGGGCATATGTGCAAGTACACCTAAAAAGACTTGGAAGAAGGTAGAAACAAATTGCTCATCTGTGTATTTACAGGTCAGAGGTGTTGCCTATGAAATGAGAAAAATAACTTTTCATTTTATTGAGTCCCCGCTAATGTCCATGTTTGCACGTCGTGTCTGCTAGCTCTCTATCTGCTAGCTCAGTTATCTCTGTTTTATGCATCGTTGAAGTGCAATCCATCCCTACCTGTGGCGAGAGTGTTGAAAGCTTCGCAAGGTTAAAATGACTATTCAGAAGAAAACTGCAAACAGAGGCATGACGACTTCTAACGCAAACAGAGGTGGTGGTGCTTGCCAAGCTAGAGTCAATCAGTCCTAGATGAAAGCTGAAATGGACATGGGCACTATTAGAAATGCTCTACAAGTGAAGTGAAGTGTTTTAAGCTCAGATTGCTTGCTTGGTTTTAAAGAAAATAATTACTGCGTGATGGCCATTGTGACGTGGTCACTGCCAAGGCTTCGATGGCAGCGCGAATGGCGTGAGGAAAGACAGGCGGCGGCGTCGCACTGGTCACAACACGGCCACACGAAAACCACGGTCTTGAGCTGAAAATATAAGCGGGAAGTCTATCATATATATATATATATATATATATATATATATATATATATATATATATATATATATAACGTACTTCTTTCAAACTAAGCCGAATGCAGCAACCGAAACTGGGCAGTATGTCATGGCAGCGTAAATCGCACCTAAGTATATTTTAGCTCCAAATAAGTTGGAAATAAATGTCATAGTTCTCGATCAAAGTCGACTAAAAATGCAGTTTATAACACAAAATTGAGCCAAATACAGCAATTTTTTCACTTAAACTGAGCCACATGCATGTGACCTGCACTTCGTGAACAATTGTGACCAAAACAGTAACCTGTCCTCAACGATTGTGTTTGAATTGTGTCCGAGTTTCTTTGCTGTCGTGTTTACGTTCGGCAATCAGTTTTTCAAGAATCAGTTGGCATTTAGCGGAAGACTTGATTACCTTGTGTAATAATTGAATATTAAGAGGAACAAACTGACTAGCCTACCTCAATTGGCCTCCTGGCATTTATTTTTGAGTTTCACGCTAGTGTATCTTGTTCTGCTTTCATTTCAACCGAGTAATGTGGAAAGAAAAGCCATGAAGATTTTGAGCACTTATCTATTACTTGAAGAAGGAGTGATGTAAAATGGCGCGGCATAAAACAAACTCATAAGAAAAGGAAGAAGTGCTGTAGCTCTTTTAATATACCTGTAAGAGATTCAGTAACCCAGAAAGTGCTGTTGACCGTGCCAAATAGCACACGTTTTGCCAGGGAGAAGCACCATCTCTCAAGGTCTATTAAAGTCCACCATTACGCCTTTCCAACAAAGCATGGCACCTACGGAAGTTCCAGTAGCAGTAGTACGGAAGCAGAAAGATGGTGTTGTTTATCGCAAAAGGTCACTCATTAAAATCGTTTGAAGTCCATTCTACGAGTAATTGAATCGCGAATGAAATATTATCATCTATATGAGCCAAATAAATGAATTACTTTTCAATATCGAAGTATGCAATGCACATTTTAAATACAATTTAAAAGTGTATGCTTAGTCTTCACAAAGCCACTGGTGAAAAATGTTTGAGCAGACGCCACTATAGTGTTAGTATTGACAAGAGGCTTTATCTTCTTTTAGTTAAAGTGCATTTGGCTCTTTTAGACAAAAAACGCCAAATAAACACGGATACACGAAGGGTGTTTCAGTCGTCAGTTTTGCTATTACCCGCCAATTTCAGTTGTGTCATGAGCTAGTAAACCAGTCGGCTACCAGCGACCGTCACTTAGCCATGACCTCTTTGAAATCCTGTGCTACCAGCAGCAGAGTTATCATCGTCTACCTAGGCATGGCTACTGAAAATCGTTGTGTTTTTATCCCAAGCTGTTAAATACAAAAAATAGGTCTGTTGCACAGCTGAGAACAAAACAGAATCGTGGTCTGGAATGCACGCGCTCGCTCATAAAGGAAAGTTTATACGTCAAAGCTCCTGAGCATCTGAGTGCTTTCGCCTGTGAGACCACTTGTGTGTTTAAAAATAAGCGATATTAACTTTAGTCATGAGTCAAGTGTGCTTAAATTACACCAGCCTATTTGTGAAAAGGCAATGATTAACGCACGTAACAGATATCATAATCAAAAATTTCGTGTCGTGACACCTTTAACACACTCAACAATTAAATTGCGAAAAGCGATTGAGTGTATAACGAGACAACTGTTTGCGTACATTGTTCGTTCTGTAATAAAGCGATCATTCAACTAAACGTAAATTTTTTCTTATAGAGGAAGCCGAAATATGATTTTCCCTGGGGCAAGTTTACAACTATGCTGAAGTTACAATGGTAAAAGCATTATGTATAGCGCCCATCAATTTAGACGTGCAAACAATATATGGCTAAGCATTAGGAGCACAACAGCCTCATAAATGAAAGGGTAACAAAAGCGAAACAGAAAATGAAAGTTATATGATGATTACTTTTTATTGGTGAGGCTGGTCATGGCATAAACTGTGAATCAACACATGTGTGTTTATATTTTTATAGCCGAATACTTACACAAATATCTGAATAATAGATTTCCTATTTGTTCTTCAAGGTACTGAACACCTCCGACCCTTTATACGAGTATTATTATTGTCAGAACTTGGGAATATCCGAGTGCTATGCAGACGGTTGTATCAATGAAATGAACACCTGTGAGCACTGGCATAAAGAAGATTTGACCAACAATAGCTACAACTTTACCAACCCACTGCTAAATAAATCACAAATATGGTAAGCCTTTAAGAAAACCTGCCTTCATTAATTTTTCTCGAGAATACTGTTATAAACAGTGTTATGGTACAGTTGAAATGTGCCACAGTTGAGGTTTTGTGTTGCCCATCGCTCGGAAACAAACCAATATGCTTGAATGTTTCTTGAACATTGTGTATATTTCCAGAGCTATTCGTGTTCGTTAAAATAATGAGTAATGTGTGCATAATTCTGCTCTCAACAACATAACATTAGCAATATCAACAAAAACACAAGCAGATATCTTCGTGTGGTAATACTAGGTGCATTGACCTAACTTTTCGAACCACTAGGTTTTCCGTACAATCTCTCATGTAGACGACAAGTCATAGCCATTGACAACAAAACTTCGCGTGCTATTCTAGTCCTTTCAGGAATCCCGCAAGGCTCCGGTCTTGGTCCCTTACTTTTTCTCGTATACATCAATGACACCTTTTAGAACATAATTGTTAAAATAAGGCTCTTTGCTGATGATTGCATTATATACCGCAAAATTACCACCCCCATGACCAGGTTACAATAAATGAATCCTTAGATCCAATTCAAACTATAAACCGTTTCTAGAGGCTGCAGGGTGCCCACTCGCGGTAAGCCGCTCCGAGTGAGACGTCAAGCTCAGAAGGTCCGCATGACTGCAGGACCCTGCTTCTCGAACGCCGTGACCCGACCGACCGATTCGCAAGTGCTGCTCTATTAATGTCACGCTTCATACGCTCAAACCACACGCCAGACTCCCTCTTGGTTATTTTACGAGCTTGCTCCTCAAGCTCGCGCCCTGTTCGGCGGCAGCTGGCGTGTACACCAGTGTTGCTATTGCAGAATTCTCTGGTGTCTGCTCAAGGTTGCCACTACGGCGGCTTTTCCGGTGATTTCAGCAATGCTCACTAGTTGGCGTGCCACCAGCCGAGACGGCGTGTTTTTGAGCACTTTCGATCGACTGCACAGATGCACAGGCTTTGCATGTTTTGTGCTTGGTTTTAAAATTATTAAGGCAGCAGTTTAACCCTTTGTTGCTCTTGTTTCATTGGGCGCTTTTTCAGGGGTTAGTCATCAGGTATTTACTCGTTTGTGTGTGTGAGTGCGTTTTGTTTGTGTTTTTTTCTTGCCACCCCGTGGTGGAAGTGCGCGTACACCAAACATGCAATTTTTTGTAGTAAAGCTTAGACTAGCTTTTTTTCGTACGGTAGGATTCGTCGTGCGCGATGTACTGTATTTATCGAGTTGGAAAGTTCATAAGGACAATTGGTGTCAAAAAGACATGGTTGAAAAGACCCTGTTCAGGTTGCGGAGTGGGTTTGAAAATGGACGCAAGTGCAGACGCAAATTGAGAGGAGGCTGGCGCAAAGTGTAGGCAATGTGAGGTCGAGGAGAAAATGTAAAAAGTTAAGGTTGCCCAGAGTGAAATGCTAATCAAAATCACCTAGCTGGAGACTGCGTTGGCGACAGAGCAAGAAAAAACGAGGGCTATGGGAGAAAGGCTCTAGTCCACCGAGGAGGCACTAGCGATGGTGAACAAAGGAGCGACCGACGAAGAGAAAGGTAGGGCACCGGCAACCACAACGGCGGAGAAGAAAGAGCACCAAGTTCGGAAAAAAACAGGTTCAGCCAGTGAAATGGTCGCAAGACCCAGCTTCAGCGAAGTAGTGGTTTGGTTGGGAGGGGACAAAGCGGTCGGCGTCACAGGTGCAAGTAACCCCCACGTGCAGGACGCTCGAGCTGAAAAGTCACGGCACGTGATAATCGCCGGAGACTCGAGTTTAAATCGATGTGCAGAAGCAATCAAGAGAGGGTAGGAGGTGACAAGAGGGTTGCAGTAGGGACGTTTCCAGGACGCAAGCTGGAAGCAGTCATGAGGCAAGCGAGTGCAAAACTCAAAACTACAGCTCATGAAGAAAACGTTGTGATAATTGCAGCCTGTGTAAACGATGCGTTAAATGAAGATACAGCAGGTCTTGCGGCCACACTGGCGAAGGGGTCCATGACATGCGCGCCATTTCTCCTCAGGTAAAGGTAGTAATATGCACGATACGGGAGGTACCGGTGCGTGACATCGACCTGCAAAAAGCACTTGTCAACGCAAACCAAGAGATATGACGAATGAGTCTGGAGAAATGCTTTGAGGTGGTGGAAATTAACAGAGAGGTGCTTAGGTGGGGTGGTTTTCAACAAGACAGAATTCACTTTGATGGGAGGCTAGGTCATGAGGTGGGTTGGCGACATGCAGAACGCGCACTAGCTTTTTTGGGCGCCATGCGGGCTCTTCGGGGTCCAGGATGGCAACTACGAGGAAAACAACCTGGGAGACTTTTTGACAGGTGGTATCGACAGATACGATGCCAAAGTACCACCAATATCTAGGACAGGTAGAGTCCGGGGCAGAACTCAACGTAGTTACGAGAGCCGAGCCAATTCAGACATAGGGTATATTAACATGCAGGGTTGCAGGAATAGGCTACAGTGGGAAAAGCTAGAAAAACAGTTTAGGGTGCAGAGGCCGATGGTATATGGTTTTGTAGAAACACATTATAGGAACATGGAACAACCACATAACAATCTGGACTTTGCATGGAAATAGAACAGAATACAGCAGAAAGGGGGTAGGTATTGGGGCATTCATTCATAAAAGTACAGACTGGCAATGGGTCAAGCAGGCGTGCAAGGAACAATCATGTCTAAAAGAGAAAGTGGCAGGGCAAATGACGCTCTTGAGATTTGTATACTTGTGGACAGGGGCAAAAGCCAGGGAGGAAAACCAACAAATGATGCAGTGCACAGAAAATGACATTGAGGAACTAGGAGAAGAGTGCGAGGTAATTATATTAGGAGATATAAATCCGTGTATAGAAGAAATGGGTGGATATACTGACCCAACAGGCAGAACGCTAATGAATATGTGTGAAAGGCATGATTTAATCATTTGCTACAGCACCGAGAAATGCGAAGGGCAGATTACATGGGAGGTGGCAAGGCTGCACTCGACGATAGACTACGCAATAATGTCACACAGGATGTATGATCGGCTAAGGTTGGGGAACATGGATGAATATGGGTCCAGAAATTTAGGTATTGATCACAAACGTATCAAGCTGAGTTTTGGAAGAGGAATGAAATTGGAAAGGTGTTATACGAGCAACGACACGGCAATATTTATTCAGAAAGGCAAATAAGAATAGCAATCAAAGAGATTGAGAACATAATCACCGAGGATAATGAAAAAGAGTGGACATACACGAATGTAACTCAATTGTGCGAGTTAGAGCTTGCGAAAGTACGAGTCCAATCTACCGGGAAAAGCAGACATAAACCCAAGAGCTGGTGGAATGAAAAAGTTAAGAGAGCCATAGTAAGATGTCAGGAAGGCTCCAGCGAACACAAGTATTCCAAACAGAGGAGTGAACCGGAAGATGATCAGTGACAAGATTAGAAGAAAGGGGGCCCAATGAATTGCAGAAGTAAACAAAAAAGATAGGCAGCTGCAAAATTTTGGAACCATTTCAATTCTCTGAGTAGTAAGACAAGCATAAAACAAAGGTTTGTAACTACTGTACAAGAGGCCAGACTCGAAAGGGATGAGGCAATAGAATACATAAAAACAATGATGACAGAAAAACCTAAACACCAAGAAAACGCTGCATGCACCCTACCAGATGAGGATAGACCAATTAGCTCAGTGGCTCTACTGGGACAATGAGAGTGGGAAAGGGCAGAAAAAAGGGTTCCAAACAGCAAATAAACAGGCCTTGACGGCATCCCACTCAGAAACCAGGACAAAACTTTAAGCAAACAATAAGAGAGGCAGCGAGCAAAGCAATAATGCATGGTGAAGCACCCAATGGGTGAAACTAAGCAGGATGAGCATGACCTATAAAGGAAAGGGGGACAAAGCCCTATTAAACAACTACTGTCCTATAACAGTGGCTTCAGTAGTTTACAGGCAGTGTAGGCAGATAATAAAGTCTACAGACATGGGTAGAGAATAAGGGGATGCAGGAATAACTACAAAATGGGTTCCATAAACGAAGGAGGCTGGAGGACAATCTCTTTTTATTGACGCAGTGTATTGAAATAGCGGAAAGAGAGCACAAGCCACTGTGGCTGGCACTTCTAGATATCAAGGGAGCTTATGATATTGTGATTCAAGAAGGCTTGTGGTAATACTGGACAAACTAGATGTGGAGTTGGAATAACTAATCTTCTAAAGTATGTCTATCAAAGAAACAAGGTAGTTATCAAATGGAAAGAACTGGTATTTGAACCTATAGAGATACGGCGCGGGCTTCGACAAGGATGTTCCTTGTTACCTGTGTTATTTATGCTGTATCTCCAGGAACTAGAAGCCAAATTAGAGAGGAGTCGACTCGACTTTAGCCTCTTCTTTGCCAAACAAGGAAAAAACTTCGAACTGTCATTACCAGTTTTGATGTATGCAGATGATATAGTATAATTAGCCTACAACATGGAAGATCTGCAGGGAGTAATAGACATCTGTGGTGATGAGGGATATAGGTTAAATTTGAAGCTCAGCAGGGAGAAATCGGCAATCATGATTTTCAATGATAATAAAGGTAGTGGGCATAAGATTCAAGAAGTCATGCTAGAGTTAGTGGATAATTACAAATATTGGGGCGTAGGAATAAATAGGGCTAACACGAAAGATACGTAATGACTAAGGGCGCCAGGAATGCAGCTGTAATTAAAAATATGGCACTGTGGAACGACAGTAAATATGACGTTGTGAGAGGGATTTGGAAAGATCCATGGTCCCAGGTTTGACGCTCGGCAATGTGGTCTTGTGCATAAATTCAAAAGTTCAAGCAAGACTGGAAATTGAACAACGTGGCATAGGTAGACTTGCCTTGGGAGCACACGGGATTACCCCAAATCAGGGGGTACAGGTGACATGGGATGGACATCGTTTAAGTGAAGGCAAGCTAGCAGCAAGATAGAATTTCAGGAGCGATTGAGAAAAATGGGAGAGGAGCGTTGGGCCAGGCAAGTTTTTTTTTGCTACTTGTACATGAAGAATGTAAATACTAAATGGAGGAAGCGAAGCCGAAAACTGTCAAACAAGTATTAGGACAACAGCAGAATACCAAGCCAAAAGGAAACATTGGTTAAAAATAAGGTGAAGAATACAAAGAAGGACATGTGGAAGATGGGAATGCTTACGAAATCATCACTGGAGACCTACCGAACTTTTAAGCAGGAAATTGCAAGGGAAGAGATCTATGGTAATTCTCCGGTAGTTTTCTGCTCTTCGAGGCTAGAACGGGAGTTTTGCGGACCAAGACGAGCCGAGCAAAATACGAAGGCACAGATACGGTATGAAGTGCGTGTTGAGAAGAGGGGGAACTGGCTTAACGTTTGATAATGTTCTGTAAAGGGCTCCGCCATATACTCGAAGATAATGGCGCTGAATGTTTCAAAGCATTGGGGTTTAGGGACAGTGAAGTCAAAATACATTTTAAACGTGTAGAAATAACCAGAAGGAGGCTAACTGATTGGTGAATACAATCAAGGCATGAGTGAACTTTATTCCTTCAGCACACACTAATTGTACTTAACATTATGGCTAGGTGGCGTGAGCCCCCACCCGATCTAAAGGGCACAGCCGGATCCATTCATTTATCCATATGTAGGTTTTCGATGGCGCGCTTGCCCTTTCGCAACTAAGTCCACTTCATAATTGTCGCTTTGTAGGCAATGGAGCCCGTGAGTGACAAAATCCTACGATGAGTGATACGCACTGATACCGATATTGTCCCAAGACCCCTCACCTGCCTGCTCTCTACCCCTTCGTATAACACCTGATGGCTCCAGATCTGCCAATTATGGGCGTTAGGCATTTCACTCATGGCGGCGGCCAGTATGGCATAAAGGCTCATGCGGTTAACCTGCTGATCAACGTGATCAACACTGTGCAGTGGCAGCCGTGGATCGTGCCCGACAACGCTGCCTGTGACGTACATACACATAATGAACCGGCTCGTTTGCGAACCTTGCCAGAAAAATGGTCTCGCCAATAAACGTCCTGTGCACCTTCGAACAAGCTCCTCTAACATCATTCGCTTTGTGGACACGGCCAAGATATTTCTTCTTACCGTCCGTATCTCTCAACCAAACTGCCGTTTTATCTTCCCTTCGTCATGGCCCCACAAGCCACGTGATCGCAATGTTTAGAGTCTTCTGAATGTGAGACTGCTGAAATTTGTTACCAATATAACAAAGTTAGCGGAAATAAGAACAGATTACGGAGAGACAACTCAATCTTCTGAAGAAGATTATTTATTTATTTCAATTTATTTAAACAACATTTCCAACATTTTCTTTTTTTGAACAAATTGGGGTCGCTCAGGCGAAACGCTACTGTGCAAAGCGCTTAATAAGAACCATTTGAGAATGACTGAGCGCCCACATACATGGCAATAGTTTGGGAATATAGGCTTTTAACGAATATAGCGCATTTGTAGGCGGAGAAATGAACAGGTATCTTCTCAATGTAGAACGTAAAACAATAAAACAATTAGAAAGCCAATAGCATAAATTGTGTCGATTCCTAGAGCTTACCAAAAAATTCCATGCACTATGATGTAGGAGGTATCTTATAACTAATTTTCCACCATCACTCACCAATCAGCATTACTATGTCATTGTAATTGTATTGCTTCCTGTACAGGAACACTTACGAGCTTTTTACAAGCAGTAAGGCATTCCTCAAGGATCAATAGGAACACCTTTTTGTTTGTATTTTAACAAGAAATGAGATGAGACTTGACCATTTGCGAGTGTATTGACACCCATCCAGACAGAGCACAGCACGCATACTGGGCAAGCCAGTCCTCTTCGTCGTCGTCTGTGAGCAGTATGTTTCACCCGTCATGAGCTAGCTAAGTAGCATCACCTTCCGGCTGTGAAAGGTCCATCTTGGTGTACTTTATACGTGGTCTTCAAAAGGAGCGTGGTAGAGTTTCAACCTGTGCACTACGTAACTGAGGTGTTAGCAGACAGGTTAGTGTTGGAGAGTGGAAGGCGTGCTCAGGGTTGAGTGGAGACAGCTAGAGGCGCTCCACTGCTCTGTATAATAAAAGCATTACTCCTTTCAAATGGCTGTGCGATAGAGCGCTTGCTCCAATTAGGCGCCTGTTCTGGGATTGGCAACTACAGAAAACCCTCCTTGTGCTGACAACACTAGTAAAAAACAAATATGGCTACGCTTGACGGGGACAACGCGGCACTTTTGCTTGGCGCTGTGCTGAAGTTTCTTGATTGTAACGTCAAATTGCGTTGCTTCGTCCAGAAAGATAGGGTGCTGGCCGCGGATGGCGTCATTATCATCGGCATAATGGATTTAAATGGCAAAAAAGTGCATACAGTTGCGATGTGCGCGAAAACATCCAGCCTCTTCGGTGAACCACATGAGATATGCTTCAAGTTGAAGAACCTACTTAGCGAGCTCGATATTCAAGAAGGTTCACATGTAGCGGGCCTCTCGGAAAGGTGGTAGCACTTTTGCGTTGCGTCGTTATACATCTACAGGCAAGAACTCAACAGATATTGAGATAACTAGGCAGCGACTCGTGCTCACGATTGCGTGTGTCTCGTTGAGTTGCGTGTCCCGTATAATCTGAATATGCATGCCGTTCACTTCATTACAGAACGAAACCATGCCTGGGCCAGTGGAGATATGGGAAATCTGGAGATAAGGGAAATCGTGGTTTCGCCTGTAATAGGAGTACTCCTTTGTTTTCGTTCGCCGAACCATGTTATGAGGTTTCTAATAAATAAAGCCGTAGGATTCTAAATAGGCGCCTGTTCGTGTTCGCAGCACTTGATATTAAAAGCAAATATATGCGCCCATACTACGCATCATATATATATATATATATATATATATATATATATATGTTTGTGTGTGTGTGTGTGTGTGTGTGTGTGTGTGTGTGTGTGTGTGTGTGTGTGTGTGTGTGTGTGTGTGCACGAACATACAGACACACACGCTACGAAGGGACAACCTTCTCGCTTGCGTGTGTGGTGCGCGTATATACAAACACGTGAAATCAAAAATATTCAGGAGGAAAGAGTGCTGCAGCGTAGTTTAAAAGTGGGTAGCACCACGACTTGCGCAGAATACAAGAATGGGCAAAAATACAGTCCTGACGTAACGCATCAAACTTTCCTAAAGCGCTTGCTCGTATAAACGAAACTTGAAGATACCTAAATATTCATAAGAATGCACAGGCGATGAGTATTAAGGTACTCACCGAGGAGATTTGAGTCATATCGAGCCAATCGATTAGAAGTATCTACCAATAGTGTCCATCAAATTCTTTCCAAATGTAAGTTCTAAATATGCGCTGTTCTCCGTCGCGCATCGTCCACACTCTTCGGGAAGTGATAGAAGCCCCGTTAATTCTCATCTTTACACGGCGATTCCACGTATTGCGGCGCACTTAAATGATTTTTGGACATTGCTTTCTTTTTGTTCGGGCTTGGGTGTGCGGCATAGTTAAAATGAAGGAACTATGCGGCCGCATCTCAACACTCGCTGCGCAGTAACATATCTGACTTCAAATGTGATCCTATTAGCGCCGTCTCCAGGCACGGCCGCTTGGTGGTGAGCGCTTAATTTAAGTCGCGAATAAGTAAAGGCCGTTAGCAGAGCTTGCGGTACTCTGTATAATAAATGTGTTAACTGCACTCTCTCTCTCTCTCACACACACACACACACACAAAGCGAAGTAGTGTGATGGAAGACATAAGAATGGGTGTAGTGGAAGCAAGTCCACCGAAAGCGGCTCTGTGCACAACCATGGACGTCCATGGAAACGAATAAAGAGCACCTTTATCATCATCATCATCATCATCACCATCATGATCATCCTCGTCATCAGCCTGAATAAGTCCACTGCAGGACAAAGGCCTCTCCCACGTTCCGCCAGTGAACTCGGTCCTGTGCTGGCTGCTGCCAATTTATACCCGCAAAACTCTACTCTCATCTACCCACCTAACCTTTTGTCTCCGCCTAACCCGCTTGTCTTTGCTGGTAATTACGTTATGTATCCTTAATGACCAGCGGTTATCCTGTGTACGCGCTACGTGCCCGGCCCGTGTTCATTTCCTCTTCTTGATTTCAACTATGATATCCTTATCTTCGTTTGTTCCCTAACCCACTCTGCTCTTTTCTTTTCTCTTAAGGATACATCTACCATTTTCTTTTCCATTGCTCGCTGCGTCGTCCTCAATTTAAGTTGAACCCTTTTTGTAAGTCTCCTGGTTTCTGCTCCGTAGCTAAGTACCGACAAGATACAGCAGGTATATACCTTCCTCTTGAGGGATAGTGGCAATCTACTTGTCATAGTTTGAGAGTGCTTGTCAAATGTGCTCCACCCCATTCTTATTCTTCTAGTTACCTCAATCTCGTGGTTCGGCTCCGCGGTTATTACATGCCCCAAGTAGACATATTCTTTTACAAGTTGAAGTGCACTATTACCTATCTCGAAGTGCTGCTCTTTCCGAAGTTGTTGTACATTAAATTCGCTTTCTGCAGATTAATTTTAAGACCCACCTTTCTGTTCTCCGTGTTTAACTCCGTAATCATGAGTTGCGATTCGTCCCCTGAGTTACTCAGCTATGCAATGTCAGCAGCCAAGCGCAGGTTACTAAGGTACTCTCCATTAACTCTTATCCCTAACTGTTCCCATTCTAGGCTTCTGAAAACCTCCAGTAAGCACGCGGTAAGTAGCATTGGGGAGATTGTGTCCGCCTGCCTTACACCCTTCTTGATTGGTATTCTGTTGCCTTCTTTATGAAGCACAATGGTCGCAGTTGATCCCCTGTAGATTTTGAGGCCCAAAAAAGTATTTTGTAGGCTTCCTCTGTACGCAAGGACACTTAGCATAAGGTGTTGAACTTTGCAAATGTTTAAAACATATCCTAATTTACTTCGAAAGTGTGCCTAAATGTTCATTCTCGCGGTTGAAAACCCTCACTAGTGCGACAGTCACTGACGTTATTGTGTAGGAAGTGTAACAAATAATTTTAGTGACGTGACACCACATTAACGTAACATGCAACGAACAGTGACTGACCAACAGCTCTGTTGCACTAGGCAACTAACAGGCTAACAAACTAATTTTTCTCAGCGTGTTGGCGAAGTCACCAAACTTGCTAGCATTTTGGAAAGTGATTTTCATCGTCACGCAAACCTTTGAAGGCAACGTTAATGAATTTCACTTTATCTACACATCTTGGCATAAGCATACTGGGTTATCGTGGGCTGTAAATCTCAGACAATACTGGTGGAGCCACTTTGCATCACCAAGGTATATTGGGCAGCACAAACTGTTGTTGCAGATATCTGCCACATTCTAATAGGGCTTTCAACTGTCCCCAAAACTGGCTATCTGGTTAAATTGGAGAAAAGAGAATATTGCATTAGAAGCCGGTTATCTGGTTTTAAAGAAACGGCAATTCTGCTTATCGGATTTAAATGAACGTGCATCCGGGTATTCTAATATTCGGAAACGAATATTTAGTCTTGATAAGAACTCATTCAAAAGTTAGATACTATTGGATAGGCACCGACACAACTTGCGCAGCTCGCTAATTCATTACTGACGTAATCACTAATTGCCCATGCAAAGACGTCCCGTTTCTGAACTGTGCATGCACTTTCGCACGCTGTGAATATTCATTTTGTTACGGTTAAAGTCGAAGAGTTTATTAGCAGGGCGAGGTTGATGATCGGGCTCCCAGACGACGCCCGCTGGGTGATTATGAATCACCCGGAATGTTTAGGGTGAAACCGTTTAAGGCGAGCGACATGTACCAGCTGGGTCTAGTTTGACCGACGGCCAGCTGATGTCAGCCGTGCTACCACGTATGTCAAATCACTAAAGCGATCAACATAGACGAATGGGCCTCTGTATTGGGGTAAAAACTGCTCACATAGGCCTCCTTTACGTTGTGGCGCCTACAACCACACAAAGTCTTTTTTGCAGTATGCGACAGACTCATGGCGGCTGTCATAGCTTTCCTTCGATCGGTGTGGCGAAGCCTAAGTACGAAGATGAGCAATACGCGGAGCTTCTTTGGCTAGGCAGAGTGTATTTGAGACAGAGTAGTCGTTATGGAAGTCAAATGGTAGAATCTATTGATGCAGCCTAACGAAGAACGTGCGTAAAAGAGGTAAAAAGGACTTCAATTGGTTTTCACATGTTTGGACGTGTTATAGGTGTCATGTATGCGATAGCGCCACGTATTGTCGATAGAGCGGCCAGCCCAGCTGTCAGTAATCATATGACCCGACTGCGATCGGTATAAAGCTGCATGTCTAGGCTGCCATCCTGGCTCACCCTTTTCATTTGCTGTTGTACTCTCGTACTTGCGACAATATGTAGCAATAAATCGTTTTGCTATTTTATGTTCGTCCCCGAACATTGGACTTTACATCTGGCGACGAAGTGATCCGAACCTTCAGCGGCGTTGGCAGAACAGAAGAAAGGTTCTACCCAGTTTGAAGTTCCTGGGGCGGTCGCCGACACATAGTGAGCTACTTGAGCAGCAGGGATGGCAGACCCAGTCACGCAAGTGGTAGGAAGAATTGGCCACATGGAGCCTTTTGACGACTCCTCAAGCGACTGCACTTCATACGGCGAGCGGTTCACATCGTTTCTCCACTTAAGCAAAGTACCGGAGGCAGACAAGGTTCACGCGTTCCTGAGCCTAATAGGGGGGAAGACGTACGCTCTACTCATGTCACTTACCGCCCCTGACCTTCCATCAAGCAAGTCGTACGACACCCTCAGGCAATCGCTTGGCGACCATCTGGCACCGAAGCCTTCAGTAATTGCTGAGAGAGCCAAGTTTTATCGATGGTCTCAGCGTGAGACTGAATCCATTGCCGAATTTGTCGCGGAAATGCGCTCCCTCTCGAATTCGTAAGAGTTCGATAACTTTTAGACGAGGCACTGAGGGACAGATTCGTTTGTTGTTTGCAAAGACAAAATATTCAGTGAGTGCTGTTTGCTGAAGACAAGAAGTTAACCTTTCTAAAGGCAGTCCACAAAGCTTTAGCATTGGATTCAGCAACAAAAAGTGCAGCAGAAGTGCATAGTGCAACAAGCGTCTCTGACTTACACCATGTAACTTCTCAAAATCCGGGGCATAAAGCAGTAGCCGTAAAAGATTCCAGCGAAAAGAAAGTGTCAAACATGTGTTGGTGGTGCGGTTCTTTTAAGCAAGTGAGCAAAAACTGCAGGTATGCGTCGGCGACGTGTTTTAGCTGTGGCAAGAAAGGGCATATCCAGCGTATATGTCAGTCTGATAAGAACGCGAAGTTATCTCAGGCGCGAGCACGCAGCCTGAAAGTTCTTGACTGGGCCACAGAAATAATGCTAAACAGCATGACGTGCTCGGCAAAAGATGCCATTAAAGTACGCCTGTTGATAAACAAAATTCCACTTGAAATGAAGTTGGATACGGGAACAGTGGTATCCGTAATTTCTGGCAGACAACAGCAACAGTTGTTTCCATCTTAGAAGTTGCGCAGGACAAGATTGCGTCTACGCACTTACACAGGTGCATTAGTCTAACCAGCAGGAGTGGCTGAAGTTGTTGTTGAACATAATGGGCAAAGTGTTCTATTACTCTTGTACATACGTCACTGAGCAGGGAGGACTGGCACTTCTGGGCCGAGAGTGGTTACTGCACGTGCGCCTCGACTGGAACGCTGTATTTTCTGCAACAAGCTCTGCTCGGCACGGGAGCCGACAAACAAGGAAGCAAAAGTAGAAGTCAGCAAGCGTTTGCAGATGTACAGTAAACTTTTCAAGGAAGAATTGGGATGCATCACAGAGGAGAAGGCAGAACTCTTTCTCAAAACGGACGCTCGTCCAAAGCTTTTGAAGGTGCGCAGTGTGCCTTTTGCACTGGTTCCAGCAGTGGAAAAAGAGCTTGACAAAATGCCGTCAATGGGTGTGATCACACCATCAGCCACGTGCGAGTATGCTACACCGGTACTGCCTGTGGTAAAGAAAGACAGAAACATCCGCCTATGTGGTGACTACAAGACTACTGTCAACCCTATGCTAGACACTGATCACTACCCTTTACCACGTGTTGAGGACATTTTCGCTGCACTCAGTGGAGGAAAAGAATTTTCAAAAATTGACTTGAACAGGGCCTACCAACAGGTAGTGCTAGCGTAACCGGTGTGTCGTCTTCTGGCGATGAACACGACAAATGGACTGTTCGCCGTAAACCAGCTAACTTTCGGCGTGTCTTCGGTGCCTGGTATTTTTCAGCGAATAATGGACACCATGCTTAAGGGTCTCAAAGGTGTTGCATGCTATTTGGACGATATTCTGGTGACCGGAAGGACTGGAGTCGAACACCTACAGCACTTGGAAGTAGTTCTAACCCATTTGGAAAGCCGAGGAGTTCGACTAAGAGCTGAGAAATGCGTTTTTTTAGAAAGAATTAACTTGCTTGGGGCACAAGTTGAGTGCAGATGGCATACATCCCACGACGGCCAAGATTGATGCCATTGTAACCGCGCCAGCACCGGAAAACAAGCAACAGCTTCGTTCCTTGCTCGGAGCCGTAAACTACTACGGAAAATTTCTACATCAACTGGCTACGCTAGCCCATCCCCTGTACAAACTCCTTCGTGACGACCAAGCTTGGGCATGGACCAGTGAATGTCAAACGGCCTTTGACGACATTAAGGCTGCGTTGGTAGACCCGGAGGTGTTGGCTCACTATGATTCGCAAAAACCGCTTCAAATGGCTTGCGACGAATCTCATTGCGGGGTAGATGCTGTGCTTTCTCATATTTTTGCTTATGGAACCGTTCGCCCTGTTGCTTATGCTTCAAGAACTCTGGCCGATGCTGAGCAGAAGTATAGCCAGATCGAGAAAGAAGCCTTAGCAATCATCTTCGGCGTTAAGAAGTTTCACTACTATATTTACGGGCGGCATTCGTTCACGCTGATAACAGATCATAAACCACTGCATATTATTTTGGATCCAAAGTCTGACATACCCACTTTGGCAGCAGCAAGACTTCAACGTTGGACAGTGACGTTATCTGCCTACACGTACACCTTGAAGTTTCGACCGACAAACGAGAATCTAGAGGCTGACTGCTTGCCGGTTCGTCGTGAATCTGCTAATGATGCAGAGAAAACGTTCTACTTGTTACGCTTGCAATGAATGCCGGTGACGCACAAAGATAATGTACGTGCAACCTCACATGACCAGCTTCTTTGTTGAGTACTCGAGCTCACAAGTACGGGGTCGCCTAACTTTATGGACAATGTGGAGCTCAAGCCTTTCTTGGACAGGAGGACACAGTTGACTACACACCAAGGCTGTCTCCTGTGGGGAATGCGTGTAGTGGTGCCTGCAAAGCTGAGGTATCTGGTGCTACAAGATCTTCACGATGGTCATTCAGGTATTGTGTGGTCCAAAGAGTTGGCCCGCAGCTATGTTTGCTGGCCTTCAATTGACGTGGACCTCAAGTTTCATGTCAAAGGAAGCATACCTTGCCAGGAGCCGCGTAGTGCCCCTAAGAGTGCTCCTTTGAACCCATGGCCGTGGCTAACATACCCTTGGAAGCGAGTACACATCGATTTTTCTGTGCCTTTTCGGCATCACGGTTCTAGTTGTGGTTGATGCACATTCTAAATGGCCAGAGGTGTGCATCATGAAAAACACTACTAGCACGGCAACCATCAGGCATCTTCACAAAATGTTAGGCCGTTTCGGTTATCCGGCAACGATCATGTCGGAAAACGGCCTACAATTTAAGTCTGCCGAGTTCCAAACGTTTGTTCGAGAGATAGGAGCGCGCCACGCCACAACAGCACCTTATCACCCAAGTTTGAATGGCTTGGCAGAACGTTTTGTTCAGTCCCTAAAGACGGCCATGAAAAAAAGATTTAAATGCTGGAAACCTGCAGGCTAGCCTTGACAGCTTCTTGCTTGCTTATTGGAATACACCCCACGCTACGACGACAGAAGCGCCGGCTAACCTTATGTTCGGTCGCCGTCTTCGTTCCAAACTGGACATTCTCAAGCCAGAATTAGAATTAGTTCACCACCAGCAATTTATTCAGTCCAGCCTATACAGCTCCAAAGCCCGACAATTTGCTGTAGGCGACGGTGTTCTTGTTCGAAATTGCAGGGGACCACCCAGATGGCTTCCGGGTACTGTATTGTGGCAGAAAGGACCTGTTTCGTATGCCGTCAAAGTACACACGCCACGGGGCCTGGCCGTGTGGCATCGTCATCAAGATCAGCTTATCTTGGGTGCAACTGATGTCTCCGATGGTGAGGAGAACAAGGACACCTTCTGGGAGTTCTCGGATGCCACTGCGGCGACACCTACGGCAGCGCCCGCAGCCTCCGAGGCAGCACCACCAGTACGGCGATATCCAGTACGCAGTCGACGAGCGCCAGATCACTACACGCCATCTTAATTGTGTGTAACGGTAGCTCCCCACAATTTAAGGGGGAGGAAATATCATGTATGCGATAGCGCTACGTATTGTTGATAGAGCGGCCAGCCCAGCTGCCAGTAATCATGTGACCCGACTGCGATCAGTATAAAGCTGCATGTCTAGGCTGCCGCCCTGGCTCACCCTTTTCATTTGCTGTTGTACCATTGTACTTGCGACAATATGTAGCAATAAATCGTTTTGCTACTCTACGTTCGTCTCCGAACATTGGACATCCCAATAGGCATAGATAAAGAAGAGGAGAACGTCATCCCAGTCCCTGCGGTCAGATGATACTTACATGGCCAACATGTTAATCATAGTTCTGTTCGTACGTTCTACCAGCCCATTCGTCTTAGGCTGATAAGAGGATGAATGGCAGAACTGCAAATTTAAGAGGCGAACCAGTTCTTCGACAGCGTCCGCAACGAAATGACGACCACAATGACTGATGATCACTCTGGGAGCGCCATGCCGAAAAATGATGAATCTAAGCAAAACATGGTCATGCACGCCACTGTCGAGAATGGTATCGCCGCAGTTTCGGCACAATGAGTCAGATGGTCGATGCATACTATTACTCATCGATTGTTATTAGACGAGCAGGACAATGGGCCCAAAATATTGATACCAACTTGATCAAATGGTGTGAGGAGGTGGCAGTGTATAGAGGAGACCTGGCGGAGGAGTCGTTGGCCGCTTGTAGCATTGGCATTGTTCGCAACTTGTGACATAGTCTTTGACTGTGTCGGGCAGTCCGAGCCTGTAAAAGTGCTCTTGTGTCCTATTAGAAGTTCTGATAAACTCCAGAAGACCAGCTGTCGCATCGTCATGCATGGTTTTCAGTATGTCAAATTGGAGACTCTGTGGTGCGACTAGAAGGAAGTGTGCGCTTTTAGCAAAATAATTTTTCTTGTATAGAAGACGATCACAAACACAAAAGCAGCCGGTGCCTCAAGGTTGCGATGCCGCGGCAAGTACTGGCTCCAAGCTAACATCAGCCTCTTGTTCTTTCTTGAATGTCTGTGAATGTGAAGAAATAGAGGCATAACAGTCGTCAAAACTGTCTTCTTCACACGCAGTCGTCTTCAGGGGAAGGTGGGAGAGACAGTCGGCATTTGCGTGGCAGCGTCCATACTTGAACGAGATAACGAAGTCGTACTTCTGAAGTCGAAGAGAACAACGCACCAGGCGACCAGTCGGGTTACGAAGATTCACCAGCCAGCATAAAGCGTGATGGTCGGTAATGATAGCGAACAGATCTCTATAGATATAAGATCAAAATTTGTGTACCGCAAAAACAGCTGCCAATGTTCTAAGGAGGAGAAGGAGGAATAAATGAGAAAGGCACGCTGAAGCACGCTGAAGCGAGGACACTCGCAGAGAAGATGGGAGAAAGTCTCTGCGCAGCCACACTTGTCACATGTCGGGCTGCTGGCCATTCCATTAGAAACGAATAAGCATTCGTAAAGGCCACCCCAATCCACAGATGGCACAAAAGTGTCTCCTCTGCTCCGGTTATTCCTGATGGAAGACGGAGCTATAGGTATGGGTTCAAATTATGAAGCGGGCGTTGGTGAATGCCGGTGAATTCTACTGAGGAAGTGTCAGTTTTCGTGCAAGTGATCGAAGCCTTGCAGCGGCGTCCGTTCTTGATAATGGTATAGCTACACTCGGGGCATCATCATGAGCAGTTCGGGCTGCTTCATCTGCACGGTCGTTTTCATCAATGCTGCAGTGGCCTGGTATCCATTGATACGCTATGTCATGTTGTTTCTCTATAGCCCGGTGATGAAGCAGTCGTATTTCAGCAATTAGCTGTTCGTTTGGTCCATGACGATATGGCGAGGCAATGCCCTGAAGAGCTGCTTTAGAGTCGGAGAATAATGACCATGTCTGTTGCGGTTCATCAACTAGGAACTCCAGAGCGGCACGAATGGCGGCGAGTTCTGTCACCATGGATGATGTCAGATGCGAGATCCCGAACTTTATCGTGATGTATTTCTCCGGAATTACCACTGCGCCTGTTGAACTTGTTGAAGGGACCGACCCATCCGTGTAAATGTGAATGTGTCCACTGTGTTTCTCATGCAGAAACAGTAATGTTGTTTGTTTTAGGGCCAAATTTGACAAATGTTTCTTCTTTTGCATTCCGGGGATGGTTATCAGGGCTTCCAGTGGATGTAGACACCACAATGGTAACGACGGCCTTGCTGCGTGCGTGAAGATCACGGGAATCACCGTGCGATGTGGGGCAATAATAGAGCAGAACGCAGAGACTGGCCTGGAAGTTGGAAGGGAGGCGAGGTGATGCGATTGAATGCGGGTGGCATGCCTTATGTGCGTTCTTAAAGCATCGACACGAATGTAGGTTGTGATAGGGTGTTCATGAGCGATTGCGACAGTCGCTGCTGAAGATGCGCATCTCGGCAGCCCGAGGCATATTCTCAGTGCTTGGGCTTGTAATGACTGGAGGACGTGTACGTTTGTTATGCGGGCCTTGCCAAGCAGAGGTAGGCTGTAGCGCATGAAGCCAAGAAAAAGCGCAGCATACAGTTGAAGCATGGCTCGTACCGATGCACCCCATGATTTTCCCGCAAGAAACTTTAGGACGTGGTGATACTGCTCAGTTTCTTCTTCATGTAAGCGATATGAGGGCTCCAAGACAAGTCATGATCTATTATTACTCCCAGGAAACGGTGAGTCTTTTGATAGCTGATCGTGTGTCCAATTATTCTGATGTGGTATGGCGTCAATGTCGTGCGCGTAAACGCAACCAGTGAGAATTTCTCAGGTGACAGCTCCAGTCTTCTTCCTTGACGGTAGTTTGACGCCAGTGTAGCCGCTGTCTGGAGCCTGGCTCGTACGTGTAGACGCGTGACCCCTGATGCCCAGATGCAGATGTCGTCCGCGTATATCGACAGATGTACGGAGTGTGGCAGGACGTCAACGAGACCAATGAGCGCAAGGTTGAAAAGTTTGGGGCTTAGGACCACACCTTGAAGTACGCCGTGATAAGTATAGTGTTGCCTTGTTGCGCCATCTTCTGCCTGAACAAAGAAGGTTCTGTCCTACAAATAGCTGTAGATCCATTATTAAACGGGGCCTCCCAATCCAATGCTGCCCATGACGTCCAGGATGGTTTCATGTAGTCCATTGTCGTATGCAGCCTCAATATCCAAGAAACGTGCCGCTGATAATCTCTTTAGACTTTTCTGCTGTTGTACAGACGTGACAAGATCAAAAACAATGTCTATGGAAGACCGTCCACGTCGAAAGCCGGTCAAAGCATCATGTATATATTGTTATGTTCCAAGTACCACTCCAGGCGAGTCAGCACCATTCTCTCAATCACCTTTCCAAAACAGCTGGCAAGCGCGATGGGGTGATAGGAGGCCATATCCAGAGGCGATTTGCCTGGTTTGAGCAGGGGCACAAGGCGGCTGCACTTCCACGAAGGAGGACCCAAACCGTTGCTCCAAGAGTCATTGTATACAGCTAGAAGGGCACGCCAAGCTGTTCGTCCTAGGTTAGCAAGGGCCATGTAAGTGACTCCATCGGGTCCTGGCGATGACGAGCGCTTGCATGCTGCCAATGCTGCCTGAAGCTCCTCTAGAGAAAACATATTGTCCATCCGAGTGTCTCTGGACACCGGTGCGTTTCGTAGGTTACTCATGTTGACCCCATGTTCTAAATTATTCTACTAAAGTATAGTCCACATATTGTCCATTCGAGTGTCTCTGGACACCGGCGCGTTTCGTAGGTTACTCATGTTGACCCCAACGTTCTAAATTATTCTACTAAAGTATAGTTGCGCTCAGCTTTGTTGAAAGAGCGACTGGTATTAGCCGCTACGTGCTCAGCTCGTTGATGACGCTGCACAAATACAGCACCGATGCCGATGCCACTAGCATCAGCATGCATTTCCGTAGGCAAGGATGCATCGAAGTGACGCAGTTATGTGCCCCGACGTTAGCAAAAACTTTAGCTGGCGGAACGCATCGTCGCAAGCTGAATTCCAGTTGAAAGAGACGTTCTGTTGAAGAAGTGATGTTAGGGGATGCATCACGTCGGCGAACCTCGAAAAAAAATGACGAAAATATGAGCATAAACCCAAAAAGCTCTTCAATTTCCGCACCGATTTTGGTGGTTCGAAAGAGCAGACGGCCTTGATTTTTCGTGTGTCTGGCCTTACTCCATTTTTGTTAATGAGATGCCCAAGTACTAATGGCTCCATTTCACCAAAACGACATTTCTTAGAGTTTAGGATCAAGCCGACCTTTTGAATGCAATCCAAAACAAGACAGAAACGCCCGTTATGCTCGTTAAGTGTTCTGCCAAAAATCACCACATCATCTAGGTAGCCCAAACAAACTTCCCATTTAAGCCCTCGAAGTATTGTGTCCATAAATCGTTCGAACACTGCCGGTGCATTACAAAGACCGAGCGGTATAACAATAAATTCATAAAGGTCATCAGGTGTTATAAAAGCTGTTTTCTCTTTGTCGTTTGGGTGCATGGGTATTTGCCAATACCCTGATCGCAAATCAAGTCATGGAAAGTAGGCAGCAGAATGCAGGCAATCAATGACGTTATCAATTCTAGGAAGTGGATACACATCCTTTTTGGTGACCGTATTCAGTTTTTTATACTCAACGCAATACCGCCATGAATCATCCTTCTTCTTTACTAAGATCACAGGCGCTGCCCACGAACCAGATGCCTCTTGGACAACACCTTTCCGTAACATGTCGGTAACCTGTTCAGCTATCACTGCCCTTTCTGTCGAAGACACGCGGTAAGGTTTTTTGACGTTTGGGGTGTGCTGATCTGGTGTAAGTTCTGTGGTGACCAGGTGTGGTATAAAACGCTGCCCTGGAGAGTGTGCGTCATGCTTTGACGTAGAAAATCGGTGTGCGGGGCCGATTTAGTATTTCAAAGTGCGCGGAAATCATTATGATGGTGATAGCGGCAAAACTATGAGCGCGCCTATGCGCGTGCTCGTGCGCGTTCCACGCGAAAAAGCTCCCAAGCCACGGGGACAGCTCGGCTGACCCCAGAGAGCAGAACGCAAGGAAAGGTTCGGGCCACGCCCCGGCTGCTCGTTCTGACCCTCCGTGTCCGGGCCTCGTCCCGGCGTTGAAGTCCTCGGCTGCGTCCTGGACTGGGCATCGCCCCACCTCGCACCCACGTTGGTCTGAAGCGGCGTTCGTCACGGCCAGCTGCTGTTCTGGTCTCGGAGCGAGACGCTGTCCCAGCTCTGTTCGCGGCAGTCGGCGGTACGCTGTTCTCGGTGGCAAGCCCAGGCGTTGACCACCGTACTGGGATGGCCCTGGCGGTTATCTTCTAGACCGAGCCCCGCCTCGGTAGGAACTCCGCAAGCACCAGGCATCGCGCCTCCTGACTACCAGAGAGCTCAAGGTGAAGAGCAACGTTCACGCCCCAAGAGTAGAATGTGAGTGGACGAACAATAACAATAACTCTCTTCGCGTAGGACCGTTAGCGCGTGTATATCTGTGTGAGTTTATGTTGTGTGTATCCATTTGTCCGTCTTCGTGTGTATAAAAGTCTCTCGTTGTCCTCGAACGTCCTCTGTCCTCATCTGGCTAACCTGCGCCCACAGTTGCCCACAAATTTTGGCGAGCCTTGCCAGGATAGATTCCAGGATAGATGCCAGGATAGATCGGCCTTACCTTTTTGCTGAGAGCCAGACGGGCGGGACGAATCGATGGATTAGAGAAATTGCACGCGATCGAAACGGACATGGGCCTTGCTAGGATCGGCACTCAACATCTTTCAGGCGAGAATTGGTCGCACGCAGGATGCCTGTAAACGTGCAAAGACTGCTTTGTATTGGAGAGGAGGTCGGGTGGTCTTGCGCCGACTTAGAGCGAATGTTGCAAGAAGACCTTGATGAGGAACAAAAGAGAATTGATTTCGAACTGCGGTACATGTGCAAAAATGACAATGAGCGTGTGCGTTTGCGACAGGAAGGAGAGAAGCTGTTGTCTGAGATCAGCACAGCTATCTTGGAAATCCGAGAGATTGCAAATAGGGTAGCGCTTAAGGAGGTTAATGAAGAGGACCAAGTCAATAATCTCAAGGATGAGATAGTTATCCATGATGTGGACACAAATCTGTCAGGTACACCCAAAAAAGTGTGTGTTGGAGAACGTGGTGATGTCGCTCTGGGTACACGGTCTGCTAGTGAATGTGTTAAGAAGACATGTGATGGCATTGAAGGTGACGGAAGTATAGAGCAGCATGGCCTCTGCAGTGGTCAGCTGAAACCTCTCGGCCATACAAAGAGCACGTCATGCGCATCTGAGACTCTTGCTTTGGAGCCCAACGAAAAGCGAGTGGCATTGAAAAACCCTAAAACAGAGCCAGAAGATTACCATAATTCGAGCAAGTGGGGCTGGAACTCCAAGAGTAGTAGTAGAGCTAGGAACGCTGTGAGCCCACAACATGGTACTTTGTACCGTGCGGAGGCACACCAACTTCAAGACAACCGAAAGATACGGCGTGCTTTGGACTGCGTACCTTGGCGCTCGGACCCAGATGTTTGGATTGAATACTCCTCCATTTATATGAACATCGAGAAGCCACCGCGGTACACAGAAGCACAAAGGAAGGAAGAACTCTGGTTCTGCGCTAGTACGTGGAAGAAAAGGAGGAAGAGTACAAACCTGGTTGACCAATTCTGAACTGAACTGCGACACGACAATGGACTTCAAACTGCATGCGGAACCTATTCCCCGCACTGACATAATGTTTGCCCGACTTACTGAGCGTCGATGCTTCCAAGCTTGACTCGACGAATTCATCGTGCTGTCCGGTGCCTGTGTTCCCCGCTACGGCATGAGTGAGTGGTCGTTGGCCTAGGCATCGGGTCACGAGCGTACGGTGCCGTGCATTCCGTGTGTGGACGCCCTTGGTACATCGTCAAAGACAAAACATTATAACGTTGAATGTGTTCAGTTTATGCGTATTGTGACAGTTGTCTACTCTATGAACATGTCGACCCTTCTTAACCCAGCGTTTCGCTGTTCTTGAACTGGGGGGAAGATGTGGTATAAAACGCTGCCCTGGAGAGTGTGCGTCATGCTTTGACGTAGAAAATCGGTGTGCGGGGCCGATTTAGTATTTCAAAGTGCGCGGAAATCATTATGATGGTGATAGCGGCAAAACTATGAGCGCGCCTATGCGCGTGCTCGTGCGCGTTCCACGCGAAAAAGCTCCCGAGCCACGGGGACAGCTCGGCTGACCCCAGAGAGCAGAACGCAAGGAAAGGTTCGGGCCACGCCCCGGCTGCTCGTTCTGACCCTCCGTGTCCGGGCCTCGTCCCGGCGTTGAAGTCCTCGGCTGCGTCCTGGACTGGGCATCGCCCCACCTCGCACCCACGTTGGTCTGAAGCGGCGTTCGTCACGGCCAGCTGCTGTTCTGGTCTCGGAGCGAGACGCTGTCCCAGCTCTGTTCGCGGCAGTCGGCGGTACGCTGTTCTCGGTGGCAAGCCCAGGCGTTGACCACCGTACTGGGATGGCCCTGGCGGTTATCTTCTAGACCGAGCCCCGCCTCGGTAGGAACTCCGCAAGCACCAGGCATCGCGCCTCCTGACTACCAGAGAGCTCAAGGTGAAGAGCAACGTTCACGCCCCAAGAGTAGAATGTGAGTGGACGAACAATAACAATAACTCTCTTCGCGTAGGACCGTTAGCGCGTGTATATCTGTGTGAGTTTATGTTGTGTGTATCCATTTGTCCGTCTTCGTGTGTATAAAAGTCTCTCGTTGTCCTCGAACGTCCTCTGTCCTCATCTGGCTAACTGCGCCCACAGTTGCCCACACCAGGAGAACGCGGTAGTGAAGTCTCCGTTCACCTTGTGTGAAATCGAACACCGATAGATGCGTCATAAAAATTCGTGCAAGAGTGTGGCGTTCATGTGAGGGTAGCAACTTGCTCACCATTCTTATGATCTGTTCTTCAGAGCTTCTTCTCTGAGGCTCACTTTTTTCAGACTGCTGCTCATTGCTTAAAATGGTGATAGTGCCGTACGTTACTTGGTCGAACTCGGAAAGCTTCATATCCCGTGGAAGAACAGCAGGCACCGAAGAATAATTGAAAGCCCATAAGCTTGAGGCACCATTCACGTGTCACGAGATTACGAGGCACAAGTACATTTTTCTTCACACAACCCGTCGTAAGTGCTTGAATTGGCGAGTCAAACGATGAAAGGTCAGCAACAGTTAAACGATTTCAGCCTAAGCAATACGAGTAATTCATACTCGCCCAGCGGGCTTCGTCTGCGAGCCGGGAAATGCAATGGGTATGAGCCGAGAGAAGAGAAGAGGAGGAAGACGTGAACTGGTGCAGATACCGACGCCATTACTACCGAACCACCAACTTCGCCCTGCAATAAACACCCTTGAACTTTAATTGTAACAATATATATATATATATATATGTATATATATATGGTTAGTTATTTTTTACGGCAACATGCGCATCTATTGTGAAACTCAAAAGGTGCTTGGTAATAATGTAATAATGAATAAATTACTTTAAGTTACACAGAGTGAGTAGCTACAGAGATATTTCAATTAACGTGAACAAATGTTACTTCTTAGAGCGAATTCATTCTTTTTCGAAGCAATATATATGTCTTGCCCATTTAAACCCATGCTAAGGAAGTCTGTGCTTTAAAGTCTTATGAATACTTTCACTAGGGTCAACATGTCGTACTTCGCCGAAATTGATACGAGTCAATGGCCACCAACTGCAATGCGATTCAACGATACTACATGTAAGTGTATACCATGATTATTATTGATGTACATATCTTTGAAATATCAGACTCATTCGTGAAAGCGCGAATTCTTTGCCGTAGGAATCAAATGTATATAGGCATGACTTCCAGCACTTCAGAATAGGCGCACTTTTATCTTGCATAATTATACTACGAGTCTTACGTATATATAAGAATAAACGTATTCCTTGTTTTCTCCCCAAAACCACGATATGAATTTTAGGATGTGTGCAGTGGAGGGCTCCAGAATTTTCTATTATCTGGTATGTTTGAACGTACTCTTACATAAGTACTACATCCCCTAGACTTTCGCGTCTTTGTGTACAAATATAAAAATAAATCAACATGCCGAATATATTGCAGCCTAATGGGCGTATGCGCTGAGCCTCTATTACTGCTGAACATCCGCATACGTTCTTTAGCTTCAGAAGTCGGCCACTGCCAACATATTAATATAGATTATGTTTACGCCCCACTCTTTTATTAAGACTGAAACCTTAGGTATCTTATCAAATGCGAGCATTGACCGTCACCTTCGGCATTAACACAAGTGATTAATTCAAACTGCTGTGGCCTGGCTCGCATAGCTAGGCCTGATTATGTAAGTGTAACATTTTTGTACTTTGTTGTGATTGCGTACCCTCGAAGCCGAAGCCCAGTATGTTATCCGAACGATATGGCTAGTTCAACGTTCTGTTGCGCAATCATTATAGCAATTTTGTCTCTTGCCACAACCGCTAAGGCAGTAGAACACAAAATGTCCAACGGCACCCTCAGAGTTTGTTGCTGTCACCTTTCTGCATCTTTCTCCCGACGCTCACGTCACCTAAGTTCACGTTCTGCACTCGTTTAGGCCTGCTACTTTACTCGCTGATACTCGCTTTTCAAATTTAGCTCGTTATCAATCTGAAATACGTCAGTAGAAGGTCACACAGAGCTTGCTGAGTTTCCCGCCAGAACCACATTGACAACTTCCGTGCAACTTGTAGCATTCGCTGCTTTGGCTGCACTGACAACTCCGGCACAGGTATACCAGCGTCGGGGCGCCATCCTTCCAAAGGCTTAACGTATACGCAAGAACCCGGCTTGAGAGAAAAGTAACGGGCAGTCACGTAGTTAATAAGGTCAACATGGTTGGCGGGGTGCTCCAAGCAACGGCGGTGGCTAAGCGTGGTTGTTCACGTGGTACCTATGTCTCCTTTCGCGCTAAACGGGCAGCAGACAAAAAAAAATCACTTCCCCGGGTCAGTAATGTGTTCGCTTCAAAAATCAACCTGCGATCGCGTCACCATATTCTGATATCTTGACGCCAAATATCGTCAAACATTGAGGTGTTACTAGGACATCACATGACCACGACGCCACATGAACACCTCATAATTTTGACTCTTGCTGGCAGATTCGGATTGCATTGCAAATATTTGAAGCTGCAGAAAACTTGGAATACCTGCGACTTCAGATGCAATGCAAGACTATCTGCAAAAATATCGCGAAAACGCAAAGCTTTAAATTTAACATAAAAGAAAGAGTCAATTAGGTAGGCGAATGACCCATTAAGCAGAAAAAGGTGGCTTGAATGAATTCATTAGTGATCTTGAGAACTTTATACGCCGCAGTGAAACAGCCTCCACTGTAGTTGTGCTATACCTATAAACGCGAAAGATGCCGTCATTACTTCATTCAAACTTAGGCTTAAGCTCAGGTTACTGGTGACATGTTGTAGTAAGGAAATACCTAAGTGACGATCACGTTGCAAGCTTGCGCAGCTCTTCAGGCTCAATAAAACGTGATTGGAAAGAACGCATGAAGACTACCTTCATTTCAATTTATATCGCGAGAACTGGCAAGCTGAATGAACAGGATGCTCATATAGTTTATAGATTGTCTTGGTGACAGCTCTAGCGCAGATAGGGAAACTGCATAAACGCTGCTACTTCCATATAGGGTGTGGTCGCATTACAGAGAAAATAAATCGACAATTGGCTTCCTTGCACAAAGAATGCACTGGGCAAAGGATATCCCTACTCATGAAAGTATGGCACTTTTAATTACAGGCCCACGCAGTATGATATTTTGACACGTGTTGTGGCTGACATGCTAAGCGGGTTTCTAAAAATGCGAGAAAGTTAGCCATTTGTAGTACCTTCTGCGGCGACTCCAGGAACTGCTTTAAGAAGTGTCTCTGTATAGGAAACCACGTGGCAAAGTCTCTGTTCTAAGGTGCTATGCGCGTGGGGAGGTGACAAAGTAACAAATTGCTGACCAGAAAATTGGGGAAGCTTGAGCTGTGCCTTCAAGAGAAGATCGCAACAGCGGAATCAGACCTGGCGTGCACCACCCTCTGAATTGCCAGCTTGCTTCGGTTTCCGGTGCATGGCTCAAACGTGCAAAATGGAGACGAACTGTACACGTAACATTCGCCGTCTCGAAGTATCATTTCCCCGCCGCAGTGGTCTAGTGGCTAAGCTATACTCGGCTGCTGACCCGCAGGTGGCGAGATGAAGTCCTCACTGTGGTGGCCGCAATTTCGTTGGAGGCGAAAATGGTGTGCTCAGATTTGGGCCCGTGTGCTCAGATTTGGGTGCACGTTAAACAACACAAGGTGGTCAAAATTTCTGACGCCCTCCCCTACAGCGTCTCTCACAATCATACGCCGATTTTGGGACGTTAAGCCTGAAATATCTATCTATCACGAAGTATAATTTGTTGCCTATTGCAAGCACAGCTTAGGAGTGTCCACCAAGCCATAATTATTCGTTTTCCGAATCAGCATATGGTCCACAACTCGTCCATAGGGCAACACGTGAACCTACGCAGCTGTTCACGTTGTTGAGCGTTCTGTTACTCCTGCTCACTAAATAGGTCGGAGAGCTTTGTAGTGGGTATAAAACATCCATAATCATCATAATCGTCATCACCACCACCATCCCCACTATCACCATCATCATCAACCTAATCACGCTTACTGCAGTGCAAGAGCCTCTCCCATGCTCAGCTAGTGAACGCTGTAAAGTGCTGTCTGCTGCCACGTGATACCTGCAAGGTTTTTATAACGTCATCTTTTGTCTCCCTCTGAGGTGTTCAGCTTCTATTGGAATCCAGTCAGATACCCTTAATGACCAGCGGTTATCGAGCCTACGCGATACGTGGCCGGCCCATCTCCATTTCTCGTTCTTCATTTCAACGACGATGCCTTTAACTTCCGTTTCGTTCCCTGTGCCACCATGCTCTCTTCCTGTCTCTTAAAGTTGCACCTATTATTTTCCTTTCCATCGCTTGTTGCGTCGTCCTCAATTTAGGTTTGAACCTAGGCCTCCAGGTTTCTGCTCCATAGGCAGGTATCGCTAAGATGCAGCTGTTATATACCATGCTTTTGAGTAGACTATCACTCATGATAGGAGAATTCTAGCCTAATGTGCGTCACGCGATCCTTACTGACACGCACGCTCCTTTCTTTCTGTGTTTCGTGATGCCGGCTCACCGCACGTGTAGACAGTACCTCGCGCGAATCTCGCCAGAGTGTCTGAAAGTATTCGGGATTATCTTGCGATTATTTCTCATGCCTAAGCGCGCAAACGGAAACAGTTGACTTTATTCTAGGATAAACGCAGTCTATACTGGTGATTACTCACCATTACCCACCAGTAATGATAGAAGAAGTCAGAAAAGCTTTGGAGAGCATGCAAAGAGGCAAAGCAGCTGGTGAGGATCAGGTAACATCAGACCTGCTGAAAGATGGAGGACAGATTGTGTTAGAAAAACTAGCCGCCCTGTTTACGAGGTGTCTCCTCACAGGAAGAGTACCAGAGTCTTGGAAGAACGCTAACATCATATTAATACATAAAAAAGGTGATGACAAGGACTTGATAAATTAAAGGCTGATCAGCTTGCTCTCCGTAGTATACAAGTTGTTTACAAAGGTAATTGCTAACAGAATAAATGCAACTTTGGAATTCAATCAACCATACTGACAAGCCCAATTTCGGACAGGCTGCTCAACGATCGACTACATTCAACTTATCAATCAAGTCATAGAGAAATGCTCAGAATATAGCCAACCACTATACATAGCCGTTATCGATTACGAGAAGGCGTTTGATTCAGTAGAAATATCAGCAGTCATGCAGACACTGCGGCATCAGGGCGTCGGTGAAGCATATATAAACAACCTGGATGAAATCTACAGAGGATAAACTGCTACCAAAGTTCTCCATAAAGAAAGCAACAGAATACCAATCAAGAAGGGTGTAAGGCAGGCTATACGATCTCCCCAGTGCTATTTATCGCATGCTTACAGCAGGTTTTCAGTGGCCTAAATTGGGAACAGTTAGGGATAAGAGTTAATGGAGAGTACCTTAGTAACCTGCGCTTTGCCGATTACATTGCATTGCTGAGTAACTCAGGGGACAAATTGCAACTCATGATTACGGAGTTAGACAAGGAAAGCAGAAAGGGGGGTCTTAAAATTATTCTGCAGAAAACGAAAGTAATGTACAACAATCTCGGGAAAGAGCAGCGCTTCGAGATAGGTAATAGTGCACTTCTAGTTGTAAAAGATCATGTCTATTTAGGGCAGGTAATAACCGTGGAGCCTAACCACGAGAATGAAGTAACTAGAAGAATAAGAATGGGGTGGAGCAAATTTGGCAAGCACTCTTAAATTATGACAGGTAGATTACCACTATGCCTCAAGAGGAAGGTATATAACAGCTGTATCTTGCCGGTACTTAGCGACGGAGCAGAAACCTGGAGACTTACAAAAACGGTGTAGGTTAAATTGAGGACGACGCAGCTAGCAATGGAAACGAAAATGGTAGGTGTAACCTTAAGAGACAAGAAGAGAGCAGAGTGGATTAGGTAACAAAGCGGGGTTAAGGATGTCGAAGTTAAAATCAAGAAGTGGAATTGGACATAGGCCGGTCATGTAGCGCATAGACAGGACAACCACTGGTCATTAAGGATAACTAACTGGATTTACAGAGAAGGCAAGCGAGTTAGGGGGAGAGAGAAGGTTAGGTGGGCAGATGAGATTAGGAAGTTTGTGGGTATACAATGGCAGCAGCAAGCACAGGACCAGGTTAGCTGGCGGAACATGGGAGAGGCCTTTGTCCTGCAGTGGGTGTAGTCAGACTGATGATGATGATGATTATAATGATTATGTTGATGATGATGATGTTGATACTAGTGATGCTCAAACGCCGACGTGCCTTGCGGGAGATTAGTTGATCGGGTCCCGACGCTCTGTTGGCCGCTTTTAATTCCAGTGTGCAACACTGCAATCCGACTTCCCATTTACCTCACACAAGTTTGGCCGAATAAGCAGTTTCATCTTTGATATACAGTGCGCTCCCTTCGTCCACGTCATGACCCTTTGACATTATTGTTATAGTTATTTCACTCTCACGGTTCGGCTCTGCGGTTACTACTTGGTCGAAGTAGATATATATACCTTCACAGCATCTAGTGTCTCGCCACTCTTCTCTGCTGAAGCGCAGTTCTCTGGCGAGACTGTTGCAATTTACTTCAGTTCTGTGCATGTTATTTTGAAACCTACTTTTGTGCTTCCCAAGTCGAGTTCACTAATTATGAGCTGCAATGTGATCAGCAAGTCCCAGCATGATACTCTCATTACCTCTTGATTGATTGACATGCGGGGTTTAATATCCCAAAATTACCATATGATTATGAGAGACGCCGTAGTGGAGGGCTCCGGAAGTTTCGACCACCTGGGGTTTCAACATGCACCCAAATGTGAGCACACGGGCCTACAACATTTCCGCCTCCATCGCAAATGCAGCCGCCGCAGTCGGGATTCGATCCCGCAACCTGCGGGTCAGCAGCCGAGTTTCTTTATCCACTAGACCACCGCAGCGGGGCTCCCATTAACTATTAACCCTAATTTTACAATCTAGGGCCCGAAACGGTCATGTGAAGAGGCGGGGAACAGCATTAAAGCGATCGCATCTTTTTGCCTCACAACCTTTTTTATTGGTATTCCGCCAGTTTATTTGTGACGGACTAAGACTAAGGTGTGTGTGGACTCGATGTAGATTTCTTCTTATATGTTAATATAGCAATCTTTGACGCCGTGATTCACCGAATCATATGTGTTCGGGTAATGTTTGAAGGCTATGTATTGCGGTTGAGTGTAATGTGCCCATTTCTCTAATAAATGATTGCTATTATGAATAAGGTAGCATGCATGAATCTCTGCCTGATGCTTTAGTTGACTGAACTCTAATGTCATCGTAATCATTTTAGCTATCATTTTGTGAATAGCTTGTAGGCAGCAGACAGTCGTTGATACCCACTTTCTTATAGATGAATGTGACGTTAGCATTATTGCAACATTCTGGTACACGACCTTCAAGAGACACTTCGCATACAGGGCGCCCAGTTGTGTAACACAATAACTTCACCATCTTGCAGCCGGTCGGATGTAACTTAATCCTCACCAGTTGACTTGCCTTTTTCCAATCTCTCTAGAGCTTTTTTTAAATGCGAATGCTTTTCTTAGTAGAACTATGTCAGGCGTCCGTCGGAATTCGTCCACCGCTCTCTCTCATAGCAACAGCTGTGGGCACGTGCGTACCTAGCAACCTGAGTCCCCACCTTGTCACGCTTCGGCGTCAGCAGCTGTCAGCAACAGCTGCGGGCATGCGTGCTTATCCTCGCCCCTAGCAACCGGAGCATGTCGTTCAAGAGAGTATAGTAGAGGCTAGGGGCAGTTCTTCGCCACTTTTTCTCTCGCTGTTTGCTCTCTCTCCTCCCATCACCCCACTTTACCGTCCGCTCACTCCCCACTTTCGATCATTCGCTGGCAGGGCGCCTCTCAAGGACATCCGGATATGTGTGCTCGAGATGCCGCTGTGAAACGACAACGCTGAGCCGAGAACGCTGTTTGTGCATACTTTTATTAGCTGTGCAGGTGTGTGGCCGTATCACATCACATCCCCGCTATTATCACTAAACACTACACATGTAAAGCTTCTCCGGGGAAGCTTGATTGCCGCAATAACGAAGTAAATAACGATTGTACAATGAGAGGGCCCCAGAGTAAAGTTTTAAATAAGAACATGTCGGTAACAGAAAGGCCCTCACTAATGCAAAATATTAGATTAATACGCAATTGCCTCTGACCAAAGCTGATTTGTAATATTGTAAACAACCCATGTTTGCACACGCAGAAGGGGATCTTATGAAAAATGAGCAAAATCAAACATCTGTGAGGTTCAATAAAGTCTCAAAATTTGTTTCCAAAATTCTAATGAATCAACGTTTGTGTAATTGATTTTTTTCTTGTGTTGTTCCTTAAAAGGACCCTGAAACGATTTTGAAGATATTAAACAAAACATTTGGCCGATAAACGAAATTCCAAGGGTATATTACAGGCCAATTGTAGCTTTCTGAGCAAGGTGGCGTGTTTGACAACCGTATGCTGGAGAACGCACGAGAGAGAAGGGAGACGCCCATGTCGTCAGCTACGGCGCTCATTGGCGACCACCGCTGCAACCGTCATTTCCGCGCAATGCTTGACTCCCTCCTCTGTTCTCGCCGCCGTCGTCGCACTCGCGGGGTGGAGAGCGAGTGATCGCGGTGCTGCGTTGTGTCAATATTATGCCAGTGATCCGACTGCCTTTGGGATTGTTTCCGAACTACTGAAGCCGTAAGTTAACAGTGTCGGGGCTGACTGCGTGGACAGGCGGCATCTGCACACTCGTGGCATTACGACGAGTAGTAGACGAACAAGATTTACGCGTTGGAGCGAGACGTACGGCCGTGGCCGCGGGGTTCCATAACGTGGGGAGCTCGTTTTTCCCACGCGTGTTTAGCTCATGCCTAAGTTTTAACCACCCATAGTTGTAGTTTGAATCCCCATTCTAAGGGCCGCATCTAACGGCCGTACGCTTCCGTTCATGTTCTGAGCAGTTTCCAGAGCTTGCTTGTACTTGCGAGTTTTAAACAGATTGGTACGACCTGTCTGAATACAACATGTTATAATGTACATACCAATCGGCCCAGTTCAGTTCGCTAATGTAGGTGAACTTTCTTCATTCTGCTTTGAAAAACACTCTTTACACTTGAGCACAGCGCGTTCAAGTCAATATATGTCAAGAACAGTTAAGGAAGAGCTATACTGCAAAAAATATCACATTAGCAGGTCCCGGAGTTCAAAAGAACTGCTGTGAACCTATTGTGAATATGCATGTTGCCTGTATAAAGCCATCCACATGTAGGCAAAAAGAGTGACTCACAGCGAAGGCTTAATGTGGAAGCGAAGAAATAATAAATTAGTTTGGTGCCATAAAAAATAAAAAACAAATGCTTAGACAGGAGAAACCAGATGACATTATTCACAGAATTTTTACTTTCTCTGTCCCTTAGTTCTTGCTTACTTATAATAAAACACCTGATCCTCTCTGAAGCACGGAACCATATAGGTAACACTATAAAGTTAGAAACTACTAATGCTTACTTTATTTGTGTGAATTAAATTTTCTACTCCCTTCGGCGGCGCCCTCATGCCTTCGAAGTAATAGAAATGGAACATCCGGCATTAACGAACATACTGTTGCAGAAATGCATTGAAAAATAAAGCCACTCTTAACCATCATTCAGTTTCGTTTTGCACCATCTGCCTGCAATGTATCTTTTTTTTTGCCGTTGTATTAAGCTGCTCAGTACCATCACAGTGATACAGTTGGGAGCCACGCACATGTTGTCAAATGTGATTTTTGTTTTGTACTGCAACTGCCTCATATCTCTCTGATTTTGCTTCAAATATTACCCACGGTCTTCTGCAAGTTATACATGTGCGGCGTTTTGGAGAATGACTGCTGCACAAAGTCCGCAAATCTGCGGCAGGCATCATGAACCGGCATTGCAATGCCAAGTTGCTAGGCAGTTCATTTTAAAACAGGACATACTCAGTGATTCAACAACTGTTTTACGTTTTTACGCCGCTCTCGCTGCTGGTACAAAACTGACTGGGATGTATTACGAGCATATGATAGTTTAAACTCGCAATTTTTAACGATATGCATCGATCGTGTAAGCAATACCGTCGGTATTCTAGAAATTCTTCATTACATGAATGGTGACGTACGGCCGTACCTTCACCAGCGTAATAAGCCGACCGCATTAAAACTTGACATGCGTTTAAGGGCCGTGACGAAGATGCTGCGGGATCTACGGGAAAAAGCGAGCCCTGATGCCAGTGATGCTGCTGCAAACAAATACGTCTTGTGGGCAGTCTGTCTCCGCAATTTGCCCGAGACTGTTTACGTACGGTATCAGTAGTTCGGAAACAACCCAAAAGCAATCTGATTCACAAAACACACCACACAGCTGCACTCAGTACACCCCCAACGCAGTTTGCCCGATGCTGTTTACATAAGGTTTCAGTAGTTCGGAAACAACCCAAAAGCAATCTGATTCACAAAACACACCGCATACGGAGCTGCTCTCAGTACCAGCGCTACCGGCGAGTCCGTGGCGGCCTTGGCTGCTGGCGCGGCGACCGCAAAAAAACAGAAAACATTTTAACTGAACGCGGAAATGACGTTCGTGGTTGCCGCTGCCAATGAGCGCGGTAGCAGACGACATGGGCATCTCCCCTCTCTCTAGCGCGCTCTCCAGCATACGGTTGTCAAACACGCCACCTTGCTCAGGAGCCAGGTGTTTCGGGCATTGCCACGCTTTCCAGTTGAAAATCGCTGCAGATCACCGTAACTCAGCCAAGCCCGTAATGAACCGCCTTTCTAGAAAGAAACATGCTCTGGTAATGCGACGTCACCGATGCTACTGAAAAAATTGGCTGTGGAATGCACGGAAGATCGACTAGTGTAGTGGCGCTACCTGTTGGAGCAGATACCAACCACTCCACTACAGTGGCTAAAATAGAAAAGTGTGATCAACGCGCTGACTGGTGCGTAATGCCTTGGAAGAAAACCGCCAGATGGCGGTGGCACACGTACGCACGTCACCAAAGGCAGCGATGTGCTTCGCAGAGACGGGAATCAACAATGCGCGCAGGCAATGTGAAATATTTAAAATACATTTTTTTTGCTCGTGCATGGCCTCAAATGGCGACCGAGAAAATAGGTTATTTAGATTCTGGAGAACAGGATGCCTACGTGGGTGTGCGACTGAACCTAAATATTGTCAGGTCGACAGGATGCCGAAAGTGGACGCGTGACCGCACTGAAACATTTTATTGTTGAGAAGTGGTAGAAGAGTGGAACGATGAACTCATATGTAAGCCATCGCTTGCAACACCTTTCACAATGAACGGTGATTTACTTGAGCACTGGTCTGTAAACAAAGCCCCATAATTCATAACGTCATACTCAGAGACGAGAATCACGAGCGGTATCTGGATGGAAACCTTTTATTTTCTGCACACAGGTCATACAGCGCATTTCCGAGTAGTGACTCACCATCTGTTTACAAGAATGCATTCCTACTGATTGCTCGCGCGTCCTCTTTTATCCCCAAGAAAAAAGTTTTATTACTACAAGCGCCCCACTGAGCATTGGGAGCCTAGGTGACGCACCTGAGCTTCAGGTACTTCCTCTTTTCACGGGAAGATGCTTGCTCCTTGTGGAGTACCTTTGTGTAAAAAGGCAAATGGGTGAGCAGAAAAAAATTGGTTACTTGATTGGTGAGCCTCGGACCATGTCGTGCTCAGCCCAGTGTGACATTTTTTAACTAAGCAGAAAACAAGCTCTTCCAAGCTTTGACTTTGAAGCTCGTTGTGGCTAAACAACTTTGAAGAAATGATTTTAAGGGCGTCTACAAATACGAAGGCGTATGCATGAGGGGGCAAAGGGGGCTGGCCACCTGGGAGGGTGTGCTAAATCTGTTTGATACATTGACTAGGCAGTGGAGCACTCTTTTAGTCATCTAAAAGGGGAGCATAAAATCTGCCTGGTTTAATAGAAAGGAGGCGCCCTGCAATGAACCTTCGCCCCCCCCCCCCCTACCGGCAAGCACGCCTATGGGCCTATCCCTTTAAATGCAGACAATTTCGGTATTCGCAGTGTGCTCGAAGTGCCGGGTAATGTACCTGTCGCCGAAGTGCAGCTCGCGCAGAGCCGCGATTTCTTAAAGCAGTTAGTGCATGCGGGATAGCTCTCTGCTACGGTACTAACAGAGCTTTGTCCACTGGGACACCGAACAGCGCATGATTATTTTTAGCTGACTTGTATCCTATAGTGCACCCTGGGACGAAGCAATGACTGTTTTCGTGTCATGAGAGTGCATACACAAGCAATGGTGTAAAAAAAAGTGAGAGAGCCGCTGGAATAATAAAAAAAAGAACGAGGACGAACGCGCCCGACGAAAATGTCGGAAACGTGCAAACAACGTATTGCCGCTAATCGTATTTCGGATAGTGTTGCGCATGCCGATACCGCCGGCACGCGGCCTTATCGTGGTCCAGGATACACCGCGATTCATCTGCGAAGATCGTGGCCCGCACGTCGACCATTCGTTGATAACGAGATAGCGCCAGACGCTACGGCGGCTGTATCTCATATGGTGAACGCGCCTTGCAATCCGGTGGGACATTCTGTTCCCCGACGGTCGTCGAACACGTTGTTCGCCACCCGCTAAGCCGATGTGTATACTTCCTTTAGTGGGCGCAAGTCCGCCGAATAAACGGATCTCCTTCTATTTCTACGAGCCTCCCGGTCTCCTGTCTTCGGGCTACCCTCACTCTTAAGTGACACGTATAAACGTGTCACGTAAACGTGAGGGTAGCTCCACCCGTGAGTATAAACGTGAAACGTATAAACGACTGCGCGTGCCCTCACGCGGCAACTCCTTGGAGGCTTCAGTGCGCTATATAGGCGCCGCCTGCCGCTTATCACACTTTCCTATTCTAGCCACTGTAACTCCGCTATCGTCGATAGTGCGTGCAGCTTGTCAACGTGCAATTTCGGAAGTATGGGATGCGTGAAGCTCAAATCCTCAAATGTGTTAATAAGGGATCTGCGTTCGCCAGCAATGCCAGGGTGTCCTATGAGTTGTAGAGGCATGAAAGGTTTGAAAATGAGGGTATGATAATATTGTCCGTTGCGGCCTTGGTACATGGCAAGTCGCTAAATATGTAGTGCGAATGGTTTAATGATGCTCTAACCTAAACGCTTACAAAACTTCAAAAAGTCATATTATGGTTCCTTTAACATCTTCAAGTCATCTTATACTTCTCGTGATCACCTTGATCAGCATTTTTAATAATGCTCATAAGTGCTCACGACTTCAAGACGATGTTTATCTTTTATTCAAGCGGTACGCAAACAGGTGCAGAATACCAATGTTTTGCTCATACATAAACTTGCCGTCTTCTAGTCGATTCCCTAGAACTTTGATATACAAAACAAAAAGAAGCGAAGGCTTAAAGGACCATTGCATGCAGTCATTTGTGGTTATCCGAATGGTGCCATAGTTCTCAGTTTAATTTAACAACATAAGGAGTTAACTTTTGAGGCCTAACTGTTCAGTGACTGTGTGAGGCCTGACAATGGCAGCATGCTCATTTTGCAGCTCGAATGTTCGTAAGTTAAAGACAAAATGACCTCACGTATGTTTACCTATTTTACATATCAGCCAACAATGTGACGTACACCGTTTCTGTGAACTTGACCTATAATGAACCCGATACATACAACTGCAGTGTGTTCAGCGCGACGTTTTCAACCTCGTACTTTACAAGTAAGTATTCTAGTTGATTGCCTTGACGATGTAAAAATGCGCTAAAACTCAAACTTGGCTGCTAGCACTTGCATGACTTCACCACTTGTGATGTTCCTATATTTCTATGCGTGAGACGAAAGGAGGTACACGAAAAATTACGGTTTATCAATCACATAATTTTTCTTCAAGATGCTTTTTTCCTCATGTCAATGCTCGCTGCTATGCTTATTTGCAGCAAGTTACTTTAAAAACATCTTAAAACGCATACAATCAGTGTAATGACACCAATTTGAGTAAAACTTTCAGTGCAGTATACAATATAAAGCGTGCGAAACTAGTGTTTCAAATTTTCCTTCAACACTCGTTCTTGTGGTGGTGATCAAAACAATTGACTTCAACACTTTGAATAAACAAACAGAACAATTGTTATCAGATCACCAATTTTTATTATTCATTGAAGACATCGTGTTGACAACCGAAGGCGGAAGGCATTCCTTAAAATATTTATTTCAGTAACTATTTCACTACTACCTATCTATTTGTATACAGCTTCCTCGTTTTCTCTAATACCCCTTCTTACCAAATGTGGTGCGTCGACAATATACGGTTTAGCTACGTCGCACCACGGTATTATACATTCTACATAACGAAAACAAATATGGAATGCTGCTCAGTCTAAAACTTCATGATTTTCTTCGTCCGAATGCGCGTGTATATTCCTTTCATTTTTCGGCGTTTTGGACTACTCAAGTCTTGGGGATTTACAAACTTTCAAAGCAGAAAATGCTCTCCTTTTCTTTCTACGTAGAGCGAAAGTCATCATTTCGGTGCGTTCACGATTCTTCTGTAGCCGAGGCTTGATTTCTTGGTAATCATGCTGAATTTTTACGCACATGCTTAGATATAAATCTTCGGTCTAAATTAGATTCTTTAGGCTAATGCTAAACCACTACAGTCTCAATTATTTCTGGAGGAAATCGTGTCGCTTAGAGCGGAAGTTCCACTATTTCACGTACAGATGCACAAGACGGATGTATCCTTGAATCTGTTGTTCAAGCTAAGTGATGCACACCAGCGTCTCTTAGAGGCGTCCACGCCAAATAAAATTGTTTACACATTGCAATTTAGACAGTTGGGTGTATTAGACCGTGAGTTGGCGCGGACATTTCTGCAAATTATTAGCGCCATGACCACGTGATATTTTTTTCAGGCGCACTGCATGTCTTTGTTACTGCAAACAATTTCAGCAAAAGCTTAGTCACACAGCCAGAAAATAAGATTGAGTGGGACTACGTGTTCTGAAGCAGCGAAACAGAACACCACCCTATTGCAAAAACCAGCGTTCTCAGCCTGATACCAGTGCGTTTTTGGGCACTGGTACACGCTGCGAAAAATTGTACACGCTGGTATTAACTGGAACTTTGCTGGGTGCACTGGGAAAAAGCTGGAGCGCACTGGTAGGGGCACTGGCTTGACCACTGTGATGATGGCGCACATTTGGAAGCGCTGGAAGGGGTGGAATTTTCATTGAAGTGCGCTGGTGAATACAAGAGCATGCACTCTTTCTACCAGCATCACGTGCACGTGTATTTAGCGTGTGCAGTTGTATGTGTCAGTATTGTTAAATATAAAAAATGACAAATTCCACGTACAGTGACAATCGATGATGTGCGGAGCACGAATGAGCATGGTTGATATATCACTTTAAAATGAGCACAACGTTGAGAGGTGGACATAAATTAGGCCATACGTGGCTTCCATGTTAATGTTATGATGGTTGGACGTGTCATTTACTTTCGTTGTTGGTTCACGTCACCTGATGCCAAATTTGGTATATGTTGAGCCGGCGAAATGGTCACTAGCGTGCTATGAACGTAAGATGTAGTGATGATTTACATGACATGCTTATCCTGATTAAAATGTTTGCACGTGTCATTTATCTTCGCCGTCCATTTACGTCACGTAATAGCAAATTTGGTTTATAGCGTAATGGCGGCAAGCACGCTATGATCTCAGCATGTTGCCGTTTTGTTACATGACACACATTTCATGATTATTATGTTTGCTCCAGTCACATATTTTCGTCTTTCATTCACGTGACGATATACCAAACTTGGTATATGTGAAGCTCGCGAAGCGACCTCGAGCGAATCATGAGTGTGGCATGTAGTCATGTTGCTACATGATATGCATGTGATGATTTTCATGTTAGGACGTGTCATTCACTTTGGTCGTCCATATGCGTCACGTAATACCAAACTTAGTATATGTGAAACTAGCGAAGCGGCCGCGAGCGCATCATATACCGATTGGGCACCAATATATACCAATATACCGATTGGGCACGGCGGCTGTACCAGCATGCGGACCGTCTGTAATCCGTTCCTGTTTATTGTACAGATTATCAGCCTACTACCGCCAGTTCGTGCCGGGTGTTCAGGAAGCTGCGGAACGACGCTTGCTGCGCATGACTGCGATTCTTCTGTTTGGCATGCGCCTGAACTGCGAGCATCGTCGCCCTGGGAGAACCTGAGTCGTCACTCGTCGACAGCATGCGCCATGGATCACTGGCAGACGGCAGCACGAGCACCATTCAGCGCGGCTATAAGTTCGCGCCCGGCGGTCATCTCGACCATTGGGCACGGCGGCTGTACCAGCATGCGGACCGTCTGTAATCCGTTCCTGTTTATTGTACAGATTATCAGCCTACTACCGCCAGTTCGTGCCGGGTGTTCAGGAAGCTGCGGAACGACGCTTGCTGCGCATGACTGCGATTCTTCTGTTTGGCATGCGCCTGAACTGCGAGCATCGTCGCCCTGGGAGAACCTGAGTCGTCACTCGTCGACAGCATGCGCCATGGATCACTGGCAGACGGCAGCACGAGCACCATTCAGCGCGGCTATAAGTTCGCGCCCGGCGGTCATCTCGACCATTGGGCACGGCGGCTGTACCAGCATGCGGACCGTCTGTAATCCGTTCCTGTTTATTGTACAGATTATCAGCCTACTACCGCCAGTTCGTGCCGGGTGTTCAGGAAGCTGCGGAACGACGCTTGCTGCGCATGACTGCGATTCTTCTGTTTGGCATGCGCCTGAACTGCGAGCATCGTCGCCCTGGGAGAACCTGAGTCGTCACTCGTCGACAGCATGCGCCATGGATCACTGGCAGACGGCAGCACGAGCACCATTCAGCGCGGCTATAAGTTCGCGCCCGGCGGTCATCTCGACCATTGGGCACGGCGGCTGTACCAGCATGCGGACCGTCTGTAATCCGTTCCTGTTTATTGTACAGATTATCAGCCTACTACCGCCAGTTCGTGCCGGGTGTTCAGGAAGCTTCGGAACGACGCTTGCTGCGCATGACTGCGATTCTTCTGTTTGGCATGCGCCTGAACTGCGAGCATCGTCGCCCTGGGAGAACCTGAGTCGTCACTCGTCGACAGCATGCGCCATGGATCACTGGCAGACGGCAGCACGAGCACCATTCAGCGCGGCTATAAGTTCGCGCCCGGCGGTCATCTCGACCATTGGGCACGGCGGCTGTACCAGCATGCGGACCGTCTGTAATCCGTTCCTGTTTATTGTACAGATTATCAGCCTACTACCGCCAGTTCGTGCCGGGTGTTCAGGAAGCTGCGGAACGACGCTTGCTGCGCATGACTGCGATTCTTCTGTTTGGCATGCGCCTGAACTGCGAGCATCGTCGCCCTGGGAGAACCTGAGTCGTCACTCGTCGACAGCATGCGCCATGGATCACTGGCAGACGGCAGCACGAGCACCATTCAGCGCGGCTATAAGTTCGCGCCCGGCGGTCATCTCGACCATTGGGCACGGCGGCTGTACCAGCATGCGGACCGTCTGTAATCCGTTCCTGTTTATTGTACAGATTATCAGCCTACTACCGCCAGTTCGTGCCGGGTGTTCAGGAAGCTGCGGAACGACGCTTGCTGCGCATGACTGCGATTCTTCTGTTTGGCATGCGCCTGAACTGCGAGCATCGTCGCCCTGGGAGAACCTGAGTCGTCACTCGTCGACAGCATGCGCCATGGATCACTGGCAGACGGCAGCACGAGCACCATTCAGCGCGGCTATAAGTTCGCGCCCGGCGGTCATCTCGACCATTGGGCACGGCGGCTGTACCAGCATGCGGACCGTCTGTAATCCGTTCCTGTTTATTGTACAGGTAAGAAAGCAGTATGGAAAATGTGTTCGCTCTGATGATCCCTTTTTGCTGGTGCTGCCGTGCCCATGGCTCAGTTGTTTGTTTTGCCGCTCTGAAACTGTACTGAGGAAGTTATTGTTACTGTGTGGCGATATTGAGATGAACCCAGGCCCGGGTCTGGAGCAGATTGCCAAAATGTTAGCAGACATAGCAACTGATGTTAAAGACATCGAAGAAAAGAGATTATCAGATATTGAGAAGAAGCTTGATGCCCTATCTGGGCTTGAAGGGAAGGTAAATGCCTGTCAGGAGCAGCTGTCTTCGTTGGCAAAAACAATAAGTGTTCTAGAAACTAAAATCGATGAACTGGAAAACCATAGTCGCCGGTCAAATCTAATCGTTTATGGTCTTCCCGAGGGACCAAATGAAAACAACGAAACGCTTGAAAGTGCTGTCAACACAGGCATTCTTAAAGATATCATGAAACTTGAACCTGTCGGTATCGAGCGTATTCATCGTATAGGTAGACCTGAAACTGGCAAAGTTAGGCCAGTCATTTTCAAATTGCTTGATGGGCGAGACAAAGCTAGAATACCTAAAAACGGGTCCAAACTTACAAATACCACGCTAGCTATCGGGGAAGACTTTTCTCCGAAGATACGAGATATTAGAAGAAAGCTTTGGGCAAGTGCAAAAGCTAACCGAGATAACAATGAGAAAGTAAACTTAGCATTTGATAAACTGTATATCGATGGCCAGGCGTATGTCTGGGACAGTGATAAAGGCGAAAGAATTCCGGTAAAAAAAAACGACGGAAGCAAAACCCGCCCGATGACCAGACGGTATGCCCAATCACAGAGTCACACGTAGGAAAACAACTCGCATTTTCTTCAAAAAATCAACGAAAAGTAAATTTTTCGTTACCGGTCAGCAGGGCGTTAAACAAAAATGCCTTCGCTTGGTTAACATAAATGCCCGAAGCGTCAATAACAAAACTGAACTAATGGAAATTGCCTTACTTCAACACGATCCACATGTAACAGTTGTGTCTGAGACATGGTTGCTCCCCGAAATAGCTGATGATGATGTATTTCCGCCCTCGTATAAGGTGTTTAGGAAAGACAGAACTACAAGGGGAGGTGGAATAGCCATACTTGTGAAAGAAACACTGCAGGCCTCATTAATTGGTTACATTGATGACTTAGAATGTGTATGCATTAAGCTGTCTTGTTGGAGCCACATTTTCATCTTGTATGCACTTTACAGACCCCCAGAGGCTGCGTTTGAATCCATGAAAAAGTTAGCTGAACATATGTCTCAATTTTGCAACAACAAAATTTTGTTAGCAGGTGATTTTAACCTACCTTCTGTTGACTGGGAACGTTTTGCGACAGGACCATTGTACAAAAAAGAGACTGAGATTGTGTTTAACATCATGCTAACCCACAACTTGATGCAAGTTGTGAGGGAGCCAACTCGTGTGCATGGATCCTCTAGTTCGATTTTGGATTTAGTATTTATAAGCCATGAACTCGAGCTGCACTCTGTTTCAGTAGAACAGGGCCTCTCCGATCATAAATTGGTTACAGTCTCTTTTCCTCTTAACAATTTTTCAAGTACTAAAAAATCTTCAGTGCGTACCTTTAAAGATTACTCGCGAGCAGATGACGTATCTATAATAGAATACATGGAGTCGTGTTATGCTGTCTTTGAGGTGGGCGATGTCGAGACAATGTGGAATCAATTTAAAGAAATGTGTCATCATTGCATCAATCGTTTTATACCGAATAAACATAAAAAAGTGCACAAAACAACTCCCTGGATAACGCGAGATATAATTCACTTAAAACGAAAGATAAAACGCTTAAGGCAGAAGCATGCGCAGTCTCGTTCCCTCTCAGTCCTCAAAGACAGCCTTGCACGGGCTATACGCTCATCCAGAGATCGCTATTTTAAGACGCTACTGCCCAACTTCATAAAAACTGACCCGGCTAAATTCTGGAACTACATTGGTGACAGAAAGAAACCTCTCACCGAAATGGCAATTGATAGCGTGATTGTAACCGATCAAATAAAAATTGCTGATAATCTTAATGCGTATTTTCAAAGTGTGTTTTCCGGCTCTAGTGTTTATGTTCCAAACGGTAGAGTGTTCGACCTATGCGAAGCCTCTTTCGTGTCTTATTCTGGTGTTTTTTCGATGCTTCTGAATCTTAATTCTAAAAAGTCCTGTGGACCTGATAATCTCCCAAATATGTTCCTAAGAAGATATGCCGAACATGTCGTTAAATTCCTGCATGAAATCTTCCGTGCTTCATTGTTGTCATCAAAGCTACCATGTGACTGGAAAGCCGCACGCATAAGTCCTGTATTCAAGAAAGGTGATCGCTTGTCGCCTCAAAATTACCGACCCATATCCTTGACCTCACCCTGCTGCAAATTATTAGAACACATAATTGCTACACAAATTGGAAATTTTTTGACTCAACATTCAATCCTGACCAATTTTCAACACGGCTTTAGAAAGGGATATTCGACAGTGACGCAACTAGTTACAATAATCCACTCATTTGCACTTAACCTGGATAACAATAGGCAAACTGACATAATATTTTTGGATTTCAGTAAGGCATTCGACAGGGTTCCACATGACAAATTGATCTTGAAACTTAAACGTATTGGCCTTCCCGAGATCCTTGTAAACTGGATTGCTGACTATCTAAATAACCGTGAACAGTTTGTTGCTATTAATGACCAGCGTTCGCAGTCTCTACAGGTCACATCAGGAGTACCCCAAGGAAGCGTCCTAGGGCCATTGCTTTTTCTTCTATACATAAATGATTGTAAATATTGTAAATGTCATCACCCCTTCTGTACAAATAAGATTATTTGCAGACGATTGTGTTTTGTTCCGGGTTATTAACTCTTTAGATGATCAAAATGAACTTAACTGAAACCTTCATAATATTCATCTGTGGTGCAATGAGTGGGAATGATCCTTAATGCAGAAAAGAGTGTCTGCATGCGTTTGACACGTAAGAAAGTTCCACTAAATACTACGTACCAGCTTGGGTCTTCAACTCTTAGAAAGGTTACAAGCTACAAATATTTGGGCCTAACTATAACTAGCAATTTGTCCTGGAACATGCATGTAGACAACATATGTTCAGCTGCCTTTCGGAAACTTGGTTTTCTAAGACATAAACTGCGTACCTGTCCTGCCAATGTAAAGCTTCTTAGTTATTATTCTTTTATACGACCTAAACTGGAATACGCCAGCATTGTATGGGACCCTTGCACTAAGCTTAATATTAACAAACTTGAGCGGGTTCAAAGGAAAGCTGTTCGGTTTATATATTCGAAATACTTACCGTCGGATTCACCTTCCGCGCTGATGTCTGCAAACGACATTCAGACCCTTGAATCCCGCAGACGCGAACAACGGCTGGATTTCCTTCAATTATTACTTAATCAAAAACTCGCAATCGATTCATCGCCTTACTTATCTTTTCTGTCAACAAAGAACACACGACATCATCCCAATTTGCTAACCCCATTTTTTGCGAGAACCGATGCCTTTATGTATTCTTTTTTTCCTCGAACAGTGTCGGACTGGAACAAGTTATGCGACCCTCATTCATTGTAACATATGTGTAACGTATTGTAAAGTACGACGTATGCAATGTATTGTCGTTGTTTGGCGTAAGTTACTACTTGTGTTGTGGAACATAGTGTAATGTAGTGTTGTAGAACCGGGTGTGTTGTTGCTTTGCATATTGAAGTTTATTGTAGTGTATAGAGCGAAGCGTGATGTTGTTACATAACGAAGTGTATTGTAGCGTGTAAAACAAAGTGTGTTTTTCGTATGATGTACGTCATTACGCCTGTGGTATACGTGACGTGCCCTTCCTGCTTGGACCACTTAGTGTCCGCAGTATGTATTAAATAAATAAATAAATAAATAAATAAAATAAATGAGTGTGGCATGTGGACATGTTGTTACACGACACGCACGTCATGATTTTCATCTTAAGGTCTATCGCTTGTGCTCACCATGCAGTCATGTCATATCATAGTAGTTTTGCAACGTGTCATGTGAACGAAATCCCGCAAGAGTAGCAAGACCATGACATGGAAATAATGGCATTCGTGTTATGAATGTCATGATTTTCATGTTATGGTTAGTCACTTATGCTCATCATACAGTCATGTTATGCCATACTAATTTTAAAATCAATACTATTATTGAAACGGCCATGAGAACTTAAGTCGTAGGCTGATATATATATATATATATATATATATATATATATATATATATATATATATATAGATAGATAGATAGATAGATAGATTCAAAGTCACCGAAGCTTGTTAAGAAATTCTTAATATTTGATATGCTTCATTTGACAGATCGTATATATGCAACCCTAGCAGATCCTGAGCCCGCCTCACCATTTAGAGATCTCACACCATGATCATGGCCTGTGATATGTCTAATAAATTTATTTGGTATGAGGAGAAAAATGCGTTAATAAGCTGAAGCAGCCAACGCTGAACAATTTGCTTACTAGCACGCTTCAGTTGTATTGTTCACGCATTCTCGATAACAGTGGTAATTCTTGTGGTAAATGTGTTCTGCAGCAATTATTGCACGTTTTTTTCATGTGCCCCACGTGTTGCATATATTATATTTCGCATGAGTGATGTATTTTTGTAGCAATTTTGTGTTGCAGTGTCTATAATGCAGACGTTAGTCACTACTGCTAAGAGAAACACCAAATCTTTACGCCTCAAAGTTGACGAGACGTGAATGAGTGCTCTCGACTCTTCACAAGCTTTCCCAGCGGAGGCGAGGAAAACAGCTGTCGTCAGATGTCGCAACACCAGAAAACCATGTCTAACAATGCTTGTCCTTCTACTTCAAGAAACAGTTAGAAATGTTCTGAAGCTCAAATGCAGAAACTTCAAGCATCGCAACTCCGCTGCTTCGGGAGTGCTCTTACCCAGTGCTCCGTCAGCGAGCATCGGGCCCATCGGGCTGGTTGCATCGGTCTACTCTTTAACGGCGCTTTTCGCTTTGAGTGCAGACAATTCCTAAGTGTAAGAACGAGTGTGCGTACAGTTTAGACTTCCGTAAAAGTAAAAAGTTGATTCCAAATCTGCATGTTACACCGCAAATGTAGTCTAAACACGATAGTCTTGCGTCTGGAGAGAGCGAATAAAACGTTTAATGGATGTTCTGCGCAAGAAAATCGGTGAAGGGTATTCTGGAGGCGCTGCGTTAGAGTGCCTCGAGCGTGTAGCGGAGACAAACGAGCGCATCGAGGCACGTTAGACACAAGCGCCATCTGGCAGTTATCTTCGAAAACGAAGGCGTGCAGCCCGCGGAGAAAGATGCGCGCCAGTCCCGGAGGTGATAAGGTGTAGAATGCAAAGCGACGGGCAGGTGCCATCATCGTGACGTCGTAGCGAAGCGTTCGAAACACATTTTTGAGCATCGCGTTGCACTGTCAGCGCAGCGCGATAAACGCTACATCCCTTAGAATTACTTGAGTGTGCCTCTTCTAGTATAAAGTGAGACATGAAAAACTTCGAAGTGTTGTTATGGCGCCTTAGATATGCAGAATAATTGCTTTTTTAATTGACAATCGCACAACTATGAACGCTAAACCGTGAGCAATATTGCTGGGTTCTGCGAATGGGGTTGGCCGTTTGGAGCCGTTTGAGGTATCGTTAGGACAGACAGACAGACAGACAGACAGACAGACAGACAGACAGACAGACCAAAATTTTTCCGTCGAAGGTCCCCAAGAAAGCTATCGTCTTTAATGAATGATTTTTCATCCTGTGCGATGTCCGCACAAGTAGCGATGACGATCTATATGTCGCGCTTTCAGCAACGTAGGCTGTCAACGAAAGCTGTCGGGCGCAGTACAGCCGGTACTTTTCTGACTCGTATGTAAAAACACGCAATTTTCAGTCGATAACTCAGTACGCCTTAGTGAACTAGCACACTGGCATACTGTTTCAGTGGATTGCATAGGTATTTTCTTGGGCGGTTCTTTAAATGTAGGTATCGATTGAAGTGACGTTATGGCCATACTGCCATAAAATTGCTTGCTTGAGAAGAATACCCAATATTCAATCTTGTATGCACATATGCATCGCACAAGTCATATCACAAAACGTCTGTTCATGTCCACTTGCAGCAAGAGCGAGATACATGTACCAAACAAGAAAAAAAAATCGGTAGTAACAGCCGGCCATCTGTGGCTGATGCTACGGTCCATTTGATATTTTTCGGAGTTAAGATGTGAATATCTCGAAAAACTTCTGCGCTCTTGCCAATATGCGCATGTCATTCGGTGCCCGGCAGCCGTTCTTTAGTGTCGAATAAAGACGCGATTGTTACATTGAAAAGTACAACGAGTCTTTGTTGACTGTGCGACTTGAAAACATGATTTATTTGATTGATATGTGGGGTTTAACGTCCCAAAACCACCATATGATTATGAGAGGCGCCGTAGTGGAGGGCTCCGGAAGTTACGACCGCCTGGGGTTCTTTAACGTGTACCCAAATATGAGCACACGGGCCTACAACATTTCCGCCTCCACTGGAAATGCTGCCGCCACAGCCGGGATTTGATCCAGCAACCTGCGGGTCAGCAGCCGAGTACCTTAGCCACTAGACCACCGCCGCAGGGCTGTCTTTCTCGTGTATTCACTCGTTAAACACGTTGTTCACTTCTATGTTTCTTTCGCTATAACATTGGAGCTTCATTCTACCGAAAATATTGAGGTTATGTGCGCGGATATTCTCATTGCTGTGATATTATTGATGATATGCGTGTCATGTGACACTTCACTACATGTTACGTTCATAGCGCGCTATTGGTCGTTTCGCTGGCTGAACATATTACCAGATTTGGTATTGTGTGACTTCAATAGATGGCAAACATAATATCACGACATGCGTGTCATGTGAAACATGACTACATGCTACGCTGATAGCACACTCGAGGCCATTCCGCCAGCTTCACATATACCAAATTTCGTATCACATTACGGTAAATAGATGACGAACGTAAATGACACTTCCAAACATGATAATCATGACATGGAAGTCTAGTATGGCTTAATTTGCGTCCCCCTCGTACCGTTGTGCTATTTTAAGGTGACATATATCTACCTTGCTTGTTCGTGCTTCGCATATAATTGATTCCCACTTTACCTGTGACCTGCCAAACTTTTTATCAATTCTATGATTTATTTATTTCTAGCGAATACACATCCCCGTTTTAACGCTGTAAGGCCGGTTAGCATTAAGTGCCGAGATCCCCCTAGTAATTTGCCACGCCAGCGTCCCAGTATCGAGCGCGATGCTGGACCCGTCTCTTTTTTCTCGTACGTGGAGTATGCTACGCACGAGGGACTGTTATTGGTTGAGACCTCATACTGGACACAATAAACATGATGATCCTGGTGGCAAGACCACGAAAAGTTTACGAGTATTGCAATCGCAATGACAATAGAACCATTTCGGTCTGGACACCGTCGCTCAAGCAACTGACACTTGTGCACAAGAGTATCGTGCTTTACACATTTCACTCCAGTTTCCTTCACTCAGCTTGCGTAGGTGGCCTTGCTCAAAGGGGAACTCCGATGCTTTTTTACTACATTGAGATAATGCTGTTTTCAGTAATATCAACAGCCCTGTAGCGGTTAGAATAGTTCATTTTGCTAAGGAACTCATCAATAGATATGATTGGGGATTAACGAATTGGGAAATCCCACGTACAGTGGGAATCGATGATATGTGAAGCACGAATGAGAAATGTTGATAGGTCACATTGAAATCATCACAAATTTACGAGGTGGAGGTGAATGATGCCGTAAATTACTTCCATGTCATGATTATCATGTTTGGATGTGTCGTTTAATTTTGTCATGTATTCACGTCATGTGATACCCAATTTTAGTATATGTGAAGCTAGCGAAATGGCCGCGAGAACTCTATGAGCGTGGTAGGTTGACATGTTCTTACGTGAAATTTGTGTCAGGATTATCATGTTTGCCCCAGTCGTATATTTCATCATTCACTGACATGACGTAACACCAACTTTGGTATATATGGAGCTAGCAAAACGACCGCCAGCGCATCATGGACAGCCTAATATACTCTAAAGTAGCGTTCACACGCGCGCACGCTGGGCACAGCGTCGCAACGTCAACAAAACGCAAGCACTCTATAGACCCATTTCTTCTTTGTAAACACAGGAAGGCGCGATGTCGACATTGTAAGTAAAATTATGGGGACGTCCGCATGTAACTTCCGCCATAAGCACTAAGGGCTGAAATGTGTGCCAGCAAACAAAACTTATACAAAACGAAACCGCTTTGTTTTTCCCGTTGCTTGCCTCAGAACACCATATGCACCATTAAAAACCCAGCAGAAACTGGGGTAGGCAGAGCGTTTTTTGCCTACCAAAACAGTGCCGCCACATTTTCGTGGCCTAAGTCCGGTGGAATTTGCCTATAGTCTGACGCCAAGCGCGACTAGCGTCCATCGGCGCGGCCCAACGGCAACCAGCGCGAAACGCGACATGCTGCATTTCGCGCCGATGCGTTACCGGACGCACTGAAACGTGCATGAGTCAAAGCAACGCAGTATGGCGCGCGCCTGCGAGTATATGCCATGACTGGTGCCTGGCATGGCAACGCCGGCGTCACACGACGAAATGAACGCCGGTAAGCACGAGCACCGCGTCACATCGATATGTATTGGCGCCTTGGCTGGGGCATGTAGTCATGTTCCCACATGACACGCATCGCATGATTATCTTGTTTGCACCAGTCACATACCTTTGCCATTCATTGACATCACGTTATACGAAATTTGGCATGTGTAAAGCTAGCGAAACGGCCGCGAGCGTGTAATGAGCGTGGCATGTAGTCATGTTGTTACACTACGCGCAAGTCGTGATTATCATGTTTGGATGTGTCATTTACCAATGTCTTCCGTTCGCGTCGCGTAATACCGAAATTGGTACATGTGAAGCCATCTAAACGGCAGCGAGTGCATCATGAGCGTAGCATGTAGTCATGCTGCTACATGACACACCTTTCATGTTTAACATGTTTGCACCAGTATCATACCTTCGTCATTCATTCACGTCCCGTAATACCATTTTTGATGCAAGTGAAGCAAGCGAAACAGCCGCCAGCGGATCAAAAGCATAGAACGTAGTCATGTTGTATCATGACACTCATTTCATGATTTTCATGGCATGGTCTATCACTTGTGTTCGCCATGCAATCATGCTATAGCATACCAGTTTTGCAACATGCCATGTGATCGAAACCACCGCAAGAGCCTGAGGACCATGAAATGTAAATGATGACTTTCATGGCATGCCCCGCCGCGGTAGTCTAGCGGCTAAGGTACTCGACTGCTGACCCGCAGGTCGTGGGTTCGAATCCCGGCTGCAGCGGCTGCATTTCCGATGGAGGCGGAAATGTTGTAGGCCCGTGTGCTTAGATTTGGGTGCACGTTGAAGAACCCCAGGTGGTTGCAATTTCCGGAGCCCTCCCCTACGGCATCTCTCAAAATCATATGGTGGTTTTGGGACGTTAAACCCCACATATCAATCAACTTTCATCGCATGCGTGGCATGATTTCCATGTTATGACTAGTCAAGTGTATTCTTCTTAAAGTCATGTTATGCCACACCAAGTTTCGTATCGATACCATTATTGAAACTGCTAGGAGAGCTAAAAGTCGTATGCGGATAGATAGATAGATAGATAGATAGATAGATAAAGTGTATATGTCTAGAAGCTTTTGATTATTATAGCGGCTACATTTTGGACATACTGATTGGAAAGAGCGGCTTTTTGAGGTGACGAGTGTGCTACAATAGTCCTGTGTGTAAAAAGTTCCGTGCTATAAAGCTTGTAATTATGGAGTACCAAGCTGTGCTCTGTGGGTATTCTGCAAGGAGCCCTCACATACTTGCGCATCAACATCATGTTTTCCGCAAACATCATCGGGAAACTTGAATCATCGGGAGAAACCCTGCGAAGATTGCCCGAATTTTCTATTCACAACAAAGAATCATCGGCGTTCTTCAAGGACCAGTCGCTAAGCAGGCACGTGCAAAACTTCACTCGATATCAAAAGGAACGAAGTTTTCTGTTGTTGAAGAAGTTTTAGGAGTGCCTTTTTAAAGTTTCTGAATCCCAGTGTTGGTACAGCCGTCGAATGTTTCCGAATGCAACTACAACCCAATAGAACCAGCTGACGTCACGTGTTGCTTTTCAGCGTACGAGTTCATTCTCAGGCATTGGAAGCACAGTTTCGTATTGAGCACTGATGACAGTTACTAATGTTCTCAGTTTTTAGCAGTGGTTGTCAGACTAAGTTTTGCACTATCTCTGAGCATATTCCTTCAAACATGTTGATTTCAAGGCGCTGGAAGTGTAATTTTCAGTGTGGCATTGCCTTGCCTGCACAATTTGGATAATGTTATCTGCACACAGAAAAATGCCACACTTTCAGGTAAAAGACCTTATGTAAGAATGCATTCCTTTTTATTAAATTGTTGTCTTCATTGTGTTTGGCAAAGATTGTAAATTTAAGGGTTTGTTTCCTTATTGGGCACAACAATATCGAAAACAGAAAAGTGTGCCAAGTAAAGCAACGTAAACCTTCACAGTTTCATTACAATTACATTTATTAACACCCCCTATAGTTAGTTCTCATGTCACCTTTGGATTTCCGCTATTTCCCGCCAACCTTCCCAACATCGCCCCTCGACCATCTGCGATTTGCTTGAAAAAATTATGGACTTTTTTATCTGGAATAGATTGTCTTCCGGCAACATTTTTGGGGAAAAAAGTTCAGCAGCGTAATGATCTTGTAGTGTTCTAGAAGCCCAAAAAGTGGCTCAGAGAACAAGTTATTCAAAAAATCTTGTGTAATATTTAGCGTAATACACAAGTAATTTCTCTAGAACGATCAAAAGCTCAACACTTAAAACTGGTGTCTTTAATTTAACGCTTCTGTATGTTTGTTATAGGGTTTAAATGTGAGAAGTACGTTCGACATAGGCACTTCTTTTTTGAAAGAGTGTTTTCGTGAATGGGTGAAATATATTTTGAGCCGCATGTAGTGCAAAACTGTGCGTACAGCCAGCGAACATTTTTGAAAAAAAAAAATGAGGTTTAGACGATATTCACCCGTAACTTGAGCGTATAGTTGGTCCAAAACCAAGTTCATCAAAAAGCTTGTATATTAGTGAGTTCTTCTCTTAAAAAACAATAAATCATTCTTAACTTCTTTGTTCTGAGCAACAAAAAAATCTTAGGCATTGCGTCTGCAAGCAGACACCAACAAACTGAAAAATCATTCTATAATCGGTATATTGAGCAGGCAAATGACATCAACACATTTCTGCTAACATCCAGAAAGAACCCTTGTTCTAGCGAAAAAGAAACACGAAACGTGAGCTTCAGTTGTTTGATCTTCATAAGCCTGTAATATAGCTTTCTATGAAAATGACAAGCTTACTTTCTGTGCAATCTGCTGCTGATGACTGCATATAATAGTTTTTAGTTTATTATAAAAGAGAAAGCAACACTAGAGCGGAATAGTGGAGATGTAGAATGTTCAACACCACAGAGAAGTTTGTTCGATGATTCAAGTAAATGTATGGAATGAACAGTTTTACTATCCAGTGATGGGTGGCTTAACTCATTCACCCAATGAGAATTGTTCTTTATTCTTTATTCTTTATTCTTTATTCATACATATCCCCGCTTTGCCAGAGGCGTTACAGCAGGGGGGTTACAAAGTTGAAAAAAATACATCTTCATTAACACTGCACACTTGCTTAGATGTCAAACAATTCCGTTCGTTAATAGTTTTAACAAAAAACGAGTTTGAATACAGGTTCGTCCTGGCCCGGCACGGCTTTATTTTGTGTATGTGGTCTGTACGTTGAGATATGTAATCTGGTCTTTTTAAGTAAGTGTCGCTGTCTAGTCCCGTTTTTTTATGAAATATCTGGTATAAAAGCTTCAAACGCAATTTTTTGCGACGGGACGACAGTAACTCCCAGTTTAACTCCTTTTTCATTTCGGTACAACTCTGCTTTTGTCCGTACCGACCCAAAACAAACCTGGCTGCTCTGTTTTGTATTTTTTCTAATTTATTTATCAAACCTGTTTGTGTTGGGTCCGTGTTACATTGCAGGGGGTGTTATAGCAACGTGCAGGTTCTTAGTTAATGGGTGTCCGAGCCGTCGCCCCAGACTCCCACGAAAAGACGAGGCCGTTTGTACGCCACACTTTATACACACGAAAAACGAACACACATAACATGGACAGGCTATTTAAAGAATCCTTCACTGTCTCTGTGAACTATCAAAGTCCTAAACTAACCGTCCCTCCTTTTTAGCATGGACACAAGACATGAGGTCGGTCTCACCGAGGTTCGTTGCTACGTCTTGAGCTGGCTCGCGTTGTCCGCACGGTCAACCAGGCGACTAGTTGATGGGTAGGCTCCGCCCCCGCAGCCACGTCGCGGCTGGACACATCTGCTGGAGCTCGTGCCCGTAGCCCGACAGCTCCGCGTTGCTCGCACGGTAGACGAGGCGGCAACTTGAAGGGTATACGCACCACCACCGACCACGTACAGGCCGGACACCTCCGCTGGAACTCGTGCCCGTAGCCCGACAGCTCCGCGTTGCTCGCACGGTAGACCAGGTGGACCAGTTGGCGCGGTAGACCAGGCACTACCACCGACCACGTACAGGCCGGACACCTCCGCTGGAACTCGTGCCCGTAGCCCGACAGCTCCGCGTGTCCTCAAGCACAGGATGCCTTGAAGCCGCAGCACGTCAGCGACGCACGGCCGTGGCAGGTAGAACGTGGCAGGTAGGCCGGGCTCGACTGTTACTAGGCTCGGGTCCGGAACCCAACGGCCGAGTCGAGAGCCCCGTCTTCCTCGTTCCTTCTCGTACCTTCGCCGCCACGCTACTCAGCGCTCGTGCTACCTTCGTCGTTCTGCAGCCCGTTGCTCACGCTCCCTCTCCATCCGCTCCTCGTACCATACTCTAAACTCCGCTCCCGTCAGTCCCATTTTATCCGCCAACTCAATTAACTCCCACGTGTTCGTCATCGTATTAACCGCGTCAAAAAATCTACTGGAAAAACAAACGACTTTGTCCTGTCGCAGCGGACGCCAATTTGTGATGCGGGTTCTTGTTGCTGATTTGTTTTTCTCCCGGGCTGAGCCTCAGAGAGTTTTGTTAATAAGGACAAAGCCGTTCGGTTTCCAAGAAACACACAAAAAGTTTAATTGAAAAGAAAAAAAGGCAAAGATTCCTCACAAAACAAAACACTTAATAAACAGTTGACTGGACATGACGAAACACATCTGTAAACACCCAACAAAAACGTTCAAAGTCAGTAACTAAACCTAACGTTCGAAAGGGGCTGAGTGATGGGAGTAGCGCAAGAGTATCGGTGCAGTCTCACCCACAAGTTGGTTTTCGGCGGTGATGAGAAACCGGAACGCCGTGACTCCTGCGTCAATGCGTGGGCTGGACGAGGACGAGGGAACGCTGGCTGCTGGCGACACGTCGAAAAGCCCTACCAAATCGTGATGGTTTCGGCTTGAGGAGCGTGGACACGTCGGAGACGGGAGAACGCAGGCTGGTGGCGACGCGTCCGGGAACTAGGGTCGACCTAGTCAAGCAGCTGGGCGCACAGCTCGGGCCCGGAGCCCGACGGCTGTAGCTCGCCTGCCGGAACCGAAGTCCGCAGGCTCTGGAAAGGAGTTCAGGACCGGATGGCCACGGTCCTTTGGAGCGGGAACCCGACAGCAGGAGGCCCCGGCCGGTGGAAGTCCTGTAGGCTCGGGTCCGGAACCCAACGGCCCATCTTCAGCGCCCGGTCCGGTGACGACCTTCCGCTTGCACTGCCTGCCTAGAATTCCCCTTGCTCTCGTCTCCCCAGGCTCCTGCTTCAGCTCTGGCCCACTTGTCTCGTTCTCATTGGAGATACTACTGTTTCGTGGTGTCAAGCCATTGGGCCTTGAAATCTCCGTGTTCGCTGCCCATTGGATGTTTTACCTTTTGTTTACTTCACGTCCTGCCACGCATCCTCGTGCTTGACGCTCTTTAACGTCGTCATTCTTGTTTAAGCATCACCGCACGTGCACTCTGGTATTTTCTCCTTTTGTTTTTTTTTTCCCGTGACGCGCACTTTTCGAAGGCGCGCACTTTGAACGCGCACCACACATCACATACGCCCCCCTTTTATTCAAGTTTTTTTTTTTTTTAGAAAAAAAAAAAACTGCCGATGAGTGCGCGTTCTGCACTACGTCACAATTAAACCACATATTTGCACCACGCAGTTCAACACATCACCGGGCTACAGTTCGCTACATCGTCCAAATGTCCACACTTAAACTTTAGATTCACCCAATTGCATTTAAAAGTTCTGAAACCCGGAATAAACCTTTTTACTACAAAATCGACTATGGACAAAGCTACTTGTGTCCGCATCTAAAAGTCGAAGTCCAGAAAGAGCTACCGGTTTTCTAACCCTACACTCAGGTTATCGCGTCCCAAACCAGACGCACTGCCCTTCTCGCACGTTTCGAAAGTAACTGTGGCAAACATGCTTTTATGCACTTTCGCTGAAACGCGTGTCTGCGCCCCCGCCGGCCACATGAACGCTTACCGGTCACAGAGGAACAGGGCGCGGTCTCGAGCCGTCGGCGTCGACACGAAACGCACTGAGACACGAATGTCCAAATGCCACAATCTCTCACACAAATGCTTTCTTTTAATTCACCATCTAATGAACACAAGCTCGGGGTGCCCTCAGCAAGCCCAAACGCTCCGACAAGCGTGTGAGGTTCCTGGATTCTTGAGAAGGGATGCCGTTGTGCTCGGTCATTATACAGCTCATCTTGAGTGGACTTAATTATAGGTTCAAAACCAATCACGTTCTCAGGTTCAAGACCCTGTCTGGCATTCTCCATACCTACTATCGAGCCCACCTCCGATTCGATACTGTTTATTTTGAAGAGTGCTTCAGCACTCCCATCGTGTTTTCTTGGACAAATAGCAGTTACGCTATCCTGTGAACTAGAATCCCCTCTCTCTCTGAGTGAGATATACGTATGGTCTAGGACCATTGACGTGGTGCCTGCTGCTACCTCTGTCGGTACAAAACAATCAGTGGCCACTATATCAGAGCCTTCATGGCATTCGCTGCCATCTTCCCAATGACGTTCTAGCGCTCCTTCCATGGAGCTATTGAGAGGTAGCCCTACCCCTTCCCGAAATGTGCTCGGCCTCTGAGACGTTCTGATACACACCTCATTCTGAATGGAGCTTCTTCGTTCCCTGCTATCGAAGCTTTGCTCCACAACATTTTCCACAGCTTCTAGGTCGCCCATATCCAGGCGCTCTTCTTCATAGGTGCTTGGCCTCTCAGAGGTCCCCAAGCAGCTAACGGAAGTAATATGTTCCCAGCCAGAGAAGCTTTCCGTCGCTTCAACAAACTCCTCATGACTCCTGCCTTCTTGGCTGTCCACCTCTCTGCCTTCCTCTATCTGAGCTTCTCGCTCCGAAGTAAGGCTGTCGCGAGGCTCGAGGCCAACCTTGCAGGAATCGACTTCCCTCCAGCAAACGCTGCTATCGGAGCAAACATTCACCGCTTGCTCGACCTTCTGCATCGCCAGCTGCCCCCTTTTCGCCATCGCAAGCTCGAGTCGCCGCTCGAAGTCCACCCTCTCTAATTGGAGCTGCTGCTTCAGTATGCGTGTCTGACGCTCTAGCAACACTTTATTTTCACGCGTTACGCGCTCTAGCTCCTCCTTCTTAGCTCTAAGCACCAATTCAAGCTTTTCCTTCGCCGCCTTTCGTTCTGCCGCCCTTTCCTCACGAGCTCGAGCTTCTCGCTCATCAATCCAAGTTTTCAATTCCGCACCTTCCAAACCCATGCGCATGGCTAACGCCATTAAATCTGTCGAGCTCATCTTTTCCTCACTAATCGTCAGCCTGACTCAAGCGATACAAATGGCCTCGTCCTGTCGCAGCGGACGCCAGTGTTACATTGCAGGGGGTGTTATAGCAACGTGCAGGTTCTTAGTTAATGGGTGTCCGAGCCGTCGCCCCAGACTCCCACGAAAAGACGAGGCCGTTTGTACGCCACACTTTATACACACGAAAAACGAACACACATAACATGGACAGGCTATTTAAAGAATCCTTCACTGTCTCTGTGAACTATCAAAGTCCTAAACTAACCGTCCCTCCTTTTTAGCATGGACACAAGACATGAGGTCGGTCTCACCGAGGTTCGTTGCTACGTCTTGAGCTGGCTCGCGTTGTCCGCACGGTCAACCAGGCGACTAGTTGATGGGTAGGCTCCGCCCCCGCAGCCACGTCGCGGCTGGACACATCTGCTGGAGCTCGTGCCCGTAGCCCGACAGCTCCGCGTTGCTCGCACGGTAGACGAGGCGGCAACTTGAAGGGTATACGCACCACCACCGACCACGTACAGGCCGGACACCTCCGCTGGAACTCGTGCCCGTAGCCCGACAGCTCCGCGTTGCTCGCACGGTAGACCAGGTGGACCAGTTGGCGCGGTAGACCAGGCACTACCACCGACCACGTACAGGCCGGACACCTCCGCTGGAACTCGTGCCCGTAGCCCGACAGCTCCGCGTGTCCTCAAGCACAGGATGCCTTGAAGCCGCAGCACGTCAGCGACGCACGGCCGTGGCAGGTAGAACGTGGCAGGTAGGCCGGGCTCGACTGTTACTAGGCTCGGGTCCGGAACCCAACGGCCGAGTCGAGAGCCCCGTCTTCCTCGTTCCTTCTCGTACCTTCGCCGCCACGCTACTCAGCGCTCGTGCTACCTTCGTCGTTCTGCAGCCCGTTGCTCACGCTCCCTCTCCATCCGCTCCTCGTACCATACTCTAAACTCCGCTCCCGTCAGTCCCATTTTATCCGCCAACTCAATTAACTCCCACGTGTTCGTCATCGTATTAACCGCGTCAAAAAAATCTACTGGAAAAACAAACGACTTTGTCCTGTCGCAGCGGACGCCAATTTGTGATGCGGGTTCTTGTTGCTGATTTGTTTTTCTCCCGGGCTGAGCCTCAGAGAGTTTTGTTAATAAGGACAAAGCCGTTCGGTTTCCAAGAAACACACAAAAAGTTTAATTGAAAAGAAAAAAAGGCAAAGATTCCTCACAAAACAAAACACTTAATAAACAGTTGACTGGACATGACGAAACACATCTGTAAACACCCAACAAAAACGTTCAAAGTCAGTAACTAAACCTAACGTTCGAAAGGGGCTGAGTGATGGGAGTAGCGCAAGAGTATCGGTGCAGTCTCACCCACAAGTTGGTTTTCGGCGGTGATGAGAAACCGGAACGCCGTGACTCCTGCGTCAATGCGTGGGCTGGACGAGGACGAGGGAACGCTGGCTGCTGGCGACACGTCGAAAAGCCCTACCAAATCGTGATGGTTTCGGCTTGAGGAGCGTGGACACGTCGGAGACGGGAGAACGCAGGCTGGTGGCGACGCGTCCGGGAACTAGGGTCGACCTAGTCAAGCAGCTGGGCGCACAGCTCGGGCCCGGAGCCCGACGGCTGTAGCTCGCCTGCCGGAACCGAAGTCCGCAGGCTCTGGAAAGGAGTTCAGGACCGGATGGCCACGGTCCTTTGGAGCGGGAACCCGACAGCAGGAGGCCCCGGCCGGTGGAAGTCCTGTAGGCTCGGGTCCGGAACCCAACGGCCCATCTTCAGCGCCCGGTCCGGTGACGACCTTCCGCTTGCACTGCCTGCCTCGAATTCCCCTTGCTCTCGTCTCCCCAGGCTCCTGCTTCAGCTCTGGCCCACTTGTCTCGTTCTCATTGGAGATACTACTGTTTCGTGGTGTCAAGCCATTGGGCCTTGAAATCTCCGTGTTCGCTGCCCATTGGATGTTTTACCTTTTGTTTACTTCACGTCCTGCCACGCATCCTCGTGCTTGACGCTCTTTAACGTCGTCATTCTTGTTTAAGCATCACCGCACGTGCACTCTGGTATTTTCTCCTTTTGTTTTTTTTTTCCCGTGACGCGCACTTTTCGAAGGCGCGCACTTTGAACGCGCACCACACATCACAGTCCCAAAGAGTACAGGCATACTCCAAGATTGGACGAATACAAGTGAGGTAGGCCGTGCTTCTAAGGTTAGGATCTGCACATCTCAAATTTCTTTGAATATAATTCAACGCTATCGCGGCTTTGGAAACCACATAATCCACATGTGCATTCCAGGAACAATCATGCGACAGCAATACACCCAAATATTTGTACGAGTATTTTTTATCTAATTTATTTCCTCCTAGACAAAAATTTGCATCAAATATTTTTTTCTTCTTTGTAAAACACACATGAACGCACTTATTTGTGTTTAACTTCATTTGCCACTTAAGGCACCATTGATGAATACGTGCAAGATCAGCCTGCAATTCAAGGACATCATGTTCTTTCTGAATTTTTCTGTAGACTACGCAATCATCAGCAAAGAGCCGTATACTTGAGCTTATATCTTTGTTAATGTCATTTATAAAAATTATGAATAGCAGAGGCCCCAATACAGATCCCTGGGGGACGCCCGAAGTGACCTCTAGAAATTCCGACTTAGTACCATTCAGGACAACACATTGGCGGCGTTGTGCCAGGTAATTCTCTATCCAATTAAAAATTCTCTCATCTATATTAAATATTCGTAATTTTTCGAGGAGCAGAGGATGCGAAACAGTGTCGAAAGCTTTACTGAAATCTAAAAAGATGCAGTCTGTTTGCCCACCTAGATCAATTTCGGATACTAGATCGTTGTAGAACTCGAGAAGCTGGGTCGTACAGGAAAAGCCCTTACGAAAACCGTGTTGAGTCTTTGTTAACAAATCGTAATCTAATAAATGCTTCATTAAAGCCTTATATATTACATGTTCAATGATTTTACATGATATCGAGGTAAGCGAAATAGGTCTATAATTCGTGACGTCTTTTTTAGGACCTCCTTTGTGGATCGGGACTACATTTGCCACTTTCCAGTCTTGTGGCAACTGTCCAGTGCTTAGTGATTTTTCAAAGATCAGGTAAAGGTAGAGCGAAATGGGGTTAACGCACTGTTTTAAAACTCTTGGAGAGACACCGTCAGGGCCGATAGCTTTACTGTCGTCGAGATTCCTGAGCAAGGCCTCAATACCGCTGACACTAATTACAAGAGGTTCCATGAGAGGAACACTGCTACTTGGCAAGGGTGAGCTCAATGCAGATTTAGGAAGAAAAACGTTCGCTGGCTCACACCTAACTAGAGCTTGCCTGCAAATGAAGTAAAAAAAATCATTAAGTGATGTAACGTGAGAGCCTGCAGCCTCGACTGCGGTCGCTACAAGTTGCCTTTTTCACGTGGCTGATCACAAGACTGTAATAGCTTGGACGCAGCACACAGGTTCAGAACACCAGAGAGTTTTTGTCTGCATCAATCCGGTCGAGTTTATATTTCCTAGTCATAGGGACGTAACGGAATACCGAGACTCTGGACAGCGTTTTAAAGAGTCCGCTGCGCTATAACAGTAATGCCACTAAATCTAAAATGAATAAGAAAAGATGCGAATACAAAAAAAATACGAATGCTTGAACCAGTTCGGCTGACGACCATGCAGTGAACTTTACTTCAAAGGCACTGTAGATCAATCTGCAGCTGTGGTATCCTGATGAGGACCACTCGATGGAGACTAGTGTCGCAAAAGAGGCCGAAGAGTTGTGCTGAGAACCCTCTAAGTGGCTCCTGCGGGGCTCTAAGGTAGTGATGGTGGTGAACCAACGCGTGAAGGCGTCTGTGGCTTTAGAAACAGCTTTGTCGCCACGTCTTGCGGTGGCAGGGTTGTAGGCGTAATAAGTGTCTCCATCAAAAGGCCAGTGGACGGTGGATCAGCAGCAGGAGTGGGCACTCGCAGACCAGCTTCCGGGCCAGCGGATGGGCACATCTGATGAACGTAGACGAATCGCAATTTTTCAACCGCATGAACTAGATAGTTCACGGGGATAACCACTTGCGTCACTACGCCCTATTCCCAAGCGGAAATCTCGCCGCGCACACACTTCACCAACTCCTCCCCCCCATGACAAACACCTTCACCACCTCTTTTGCCGTTAATTTATTACTTTACCGCTTGATTGTTTGCGCAACATATCGCCCACGAAGGCCGATTACAAGAAGGGGAACTACACTCTAGGCTGCCGCTTCAGGAAGAGCTCGGCTGGCGTCCTACCTGTAAGCGTATGCCTTGTATTGTGGTAGGATGTAAGAAGATTATATACCAAGGTTGGTATTACGGGGCATGAATGGATAACGAATGTAAGAGATTGATGCAAACATGATAATCATGAGATGCTTGCCATGTAAAACATGACTACATGCTACGCTCATGATGCGTTTGGGGCCATTTCCCTAGCTACACATGTGCCAAATTTGGCATTACATGAAGCGAATGGACGACATGAGTAAAGTGCACGTCCAAACATGATAATCATGGCATGCGTGTCATGTAACAACATTACTACATGACACACTCATGATGCACTGCAGCCGTTTAGCTAGCTTCACATTGCCTAATTTGGTATTACGTCACGTTAATGGATAACGGAAGTATGTGACTGGTGCAAACATGACAATCATGAGATACGTGTCGTGTAACAATATGACTACATGGCACACTCAAGGCGCCAATACAGTTCAACGCAACCCGGCACACGTGCGCGCCGGCGTTCGTTTCATAGCGTCCCGCCGGCGATGCCATGCCAGGCGCCGATCTACCTGCCGTATATTTGCACGCGCACGCCACGTTGCGTTGCTTTGACGCATGCGCATTTGAGCGTGCCCGGCGTCCCTCCATCACGAAGAGAGGCGGACGCGGTGCTGTCTGGGTAAAGCTGGGTAACGTCATGGGAGCGAAATGCAGCATGTTGCATTTCGTGCCGGTTGCCGCCGGGCCGTGCCGATGGACGCTCCTCGCTCCGGTCGCCCCTGGCGTGGTGGTGGTGGTGGTAAAAAACATTTATTTCAGAAAGAGTCTACTAGAGAGTGCCGACGTGGCCCATCGGCGTGCTAGAGTGGCAAGACCCTATTCCGGGACGCCAGTGGAGCTGGAAGCTGCCCGTGCGCGCTCCACCAAGAAGCGTTGTGCAGCCAAGGTAGAGCAGCCGAGCAGGTGCTCCTCCCAAGCCTCTCTAGTTGGGATAGGAAAAGGGGATGAGAAAGGGACGGGATTAACTGGGCACGATGCTACGACGTGATATGTGTCGGCGAGGACATGACAGGTCGAGCAGGTGCCATTGATTTCCGGCAAAAAGTGCCTGGCGACCGCCGGACTGATAAAGGTGTTCGTCTGCAGGCGGCGTAGCAGTCGTTCGTCCGCTTTCTCCAAACCGCGTGCGGGGTCCGGGTAGAGGCGGCGCGAAGCCCGGTAATAAGCCAAAATTTCGCGAAAGCGCGTCAGGTTGGTATTGCCAGATTCCGTCTCGGGACATGGAGGGGCAACGGCCCGGACAGGAGAAGCGCGGGCAGCGGCATTTGCCGCCTCGTTGCCGGGCAGGCCCGAGTGGCCTGGGGTCCAGACTATACGAATAGGATGAGGGTTAAAGCGCCAAGAGGCTGCCTGTAGTAGGGTAGCCGCCAGCGGGGCAATGGAACCCTGAAGGTACTGAGAACAGGCCGAGTGCGAGTCCGTCAGGATGGTGCGTGAGGCAGGGTGAGAGGCAGCCAAAGCTATGGCAACCTCTTCAGCGTGCGTTACTGTGTCTGCTCGAAAGGAGAGACCATCTACGTGTTTGCCCTCTGTAATCACGGCAGCCGTGAAGCGACCCGAGGGGGAGGGACCCGAGACGTCCACGTAGAAAACACCAGGACGATCGGAGTGTCGCGTATGAAGGGCCGTGGCGCATGCTAGTCTACGGCCAGGATGGAGGTCGGGGTTCATATTACGGGGTAGAGGTTCCACCCATAGCTTTTGACGCCAGAGCTCTGGTACCGGCTGCAGAGGGTCTCGGTCAGATATCGGGTTAAGGCCAAGTCTGTGTAGAAGACGGCGCCCTGAAGGCGTCTGCGACAGTCGATTGATTTGGTTAACGCGATGAGCTTCGCGCATCTCTGCAAAGGTGTTGTGTACTCCCAGAGCCGTGAATCGGCTGTTGGAAGTTGCAATAGGTAGGTCCAGAGCGTGTTTGTATACTGAACGAAGAAGGACGTCCAGCTGGTGCTCGTGTCGACGACGCAGGCGAAGGTAAGGCAAGGCGTAGAGGACGCGACTGGTCACAAACGCGTGGGCCAATCGGAGGGACTGAGACCCGCGGAGGCCGCCGCGCTTGGTAGAAACTCGCCGTATGATGCGGCTCACCTGTTCGCTGGTGCGTCTGAGGCCTGCTATTGTGCCCTTTGGATCTAAGGACTATGTGAGGTGAAGGCCAAGAACCCGAATATTTTGCACTGACGGGACGGGCCCGGACGGAAAAAAAATTGAGGCGGCGGTAGCGGAGAGACTGAAAGAAGGGCCGATTTAGCTGGAGAGCACTCCAGGCCGCATGAACCTGCTTAGGTGTCCACCAGAAGGGCAGCCTTTTTTGCAGGCGTTCTTCGATTTGCGCTAAGGAGCCGGTGTTGGTCCAGATTGTGATATCGTCCGCATATAGTGCGTGTTGTATTCCCTCGACCTCGCTTAGAAGAGAGGAGAGGTTCATCATCGCCAGGTTATAAAGCAGAGGAGACAGGACTGCCCCTTGAGGTGTACCCCGCGTGCCTAATAAGTAAGGGCCGTGTTCGGTAGAATTAAGGCGAATGAAGGCGGTGCGATGTGATAGAAAGGCGCGAATGTAGTTGAAAGCCTTCTGCCCGCAGTTTGTGGTAGACAGGTTAGTGAGTATAGTGCTGTGTTTGACGTTGTCGAACGCCCCGCGGAGATCGAGAGCGAGCACGGCTTTATCGTTATGGCGCATAGCAGTCGGCTCTATGATATCGTGTTGAAGCTGGAGCAGGACGTCCTGCGCCGACAGATGCGGGCGAAAGCCAAACATCGTGTCGGCAAAGGTCCTCCTGGCCTCCAAGTAGGCGGAAAGGCATTCGCGAACCATGGTTTCCATGAGTTTGCCTGCCCAAGACGTAAGTGAGATGGGTCTGAGTGCGTCAATACTAACGGACTTTGCCGACTTGTGAATGAAAGTCACGACCGATGTGGTCCATTTCGTTGGAAGCGGAGAACCGTCTCATATCGAATTTATAAGGTGGAGTAGCGAGAGGTGTGCTTGGTCGGGAAGATTTGCCAGGAGCGATACTGTGATTCCGTCGCGTCCAGGGGCCGTGCCCCGTCGCATTTTCGTAAGTGCAAATCGTAAATCAGAAAGCGTGTATGGGGCGTCGAGGTCGGTGTTAGGGGCGCCGGAATACGTATATGCTGGGCCTGCGGGATCAAATGTGCGGCAGATGTAGCGGTCACAAAGTTCTCACGCGAGTTCATCCGTAGTGCCCTGAAAGGCATGCAGAACACGGCGGAGCTGGCGTTGCGTTTCTCCCCTGGTGGTGGAGGGATCGAGAAGGCTTCTAAAGAGTCGCCACGCACTCTTAGAGCTCATCTGGTTTGCAGCCTTCGAACAGGTGTCTGCCCAGTTAGCATCGGAAAGTTGTGCGGAGTATGCGGCCGCCTCTGCAGTGAGCGCCTCAATACGAGCGCGAAGTTTCCGATTAAGTTTGTTGCGTTTCCAGCGCCTTATAAGCCCGCGGCGAGCGTGCCAAAGATGTAGCCCCTGGCGTCCGCTTTGCCAGCGCAACGTGCGCGCTCGTCAACGTTAGGTCGGAGTATATTGGGCCCTTCATGATGTGCTCGAGGCCGTTCCGCTAGCTCCACATATACCGAATTTGGTGTTACAAGACGTCAATAGATGATGAAGGTAAATAACTGATGCAAGCACAATAATCATGACATGCGTGCTACGTAAGGACATGACAATATACCACACTCATGATGCGCTCACGGCCGTTTCACTAGCTTCACATATACGAAATTTGATATCACGTGACCTGAATAGACGACGAAGGTAAATGATATCCCTAAACATAATAATCATGAATAGCATGTCATGTAACGCATGACTACATGCTACGCTCATAGCGTGCTCGCGACCGCTTTACTTGCTCCACATACACCAAATTTAGTATTAAGTGACGTGAATGGACGAATGTAAATGACAGGTCCGAATATGAGAGTCATGATATGGGTTTCATGTAAAGCATGACTATATGCTACCATCCTAGCACGCTCGCGGCTGTTTTTCTAGCTCTACATATACCAAAATTAGTATCAAATGATTTGAATAGATGACGAATGTTGTTTGTTGTTGTTTGTGGGGTTTAACGTCCCAAAACCACCATATGATTATGAGAGACACCGTAGTGGAGGGCTCCGGAAATTACGACCACCTGGCGTTTTTTAACATGCACCCAAATCTGAGTACACGGGCCTACAACATTTCCGCCTCCATCGGAAATACAGCCGCCACAGCCGGGATTTAAACCCGCGACCTGCGGGTCAGCATCCGAGTACCTTAGCAACTAGACCACCGTGGCGGGGCATGACGAATGTCGAATGCAAATGACGCGTGCAAACATGATAAGCATGACATGGAAATCATGTACGACATAATTTGGCTCCGCCTCGTAACGTTGTGCTGATTTTAAAGTGGCATTCGTGCTTCGCATATCAGCGGTTCCCAATGTACGTGGAATCTGGCAAGTTTTTTTTCTCATTCTGCTGCGTCGATATTTTTTATTGTGCAGCCTGATTCACTTCGAATTCTACGGCATTTACACCCGAGTTTGTGCCGCCTGCTCTAAGTATTGCTGTTTGCATGGCTGCTAGCTAATGGGCAAGAGCAATTTCGCAAGGACTTTCAAAGCCCAGCTTTTTTTCTGTGAATAGAGCCTTCTCAATAGCCTCACCGTGCATTCTTGCCACAAGCCAGAAGTAATTGCCACATCACCTACCTTAGGTAATCGTTAACGTCGCTACACATGCGTATGGTCGCAACGGGTACAAGTGCGCGTCATTTCTGAGACGAAGTGTAGGTATCAAAACTATGTCGCTTCAGAGTCTTAGCCAGCTTGAAACAGTGGGTACTGTGTCGTACGCATGCTGAGAAAATGCTAAGACGCTCATAAAAGCGTGAGAGCTCACGAGTGCAATGCATATGCTGCGCATTCCCGATCACGTCCGCCGAAATTCGCAACGCCTCCTCAGTGGCAATGGTTAATAATTAAAACTCAACGCCGCTTGCCCTTCTGGCATGCTTGCACACAGAATATGAGGCGATTACATAGATGATGTAATTACCCTACGTTAACGGTAGTGTTTCAAGTGCCACGTTTCAATCACTGAGCACTCTACATAAGTCAATAATTACAAATTGTCGGTCTTTTTCTAGCTGTTTGAGTATATAATGAACATCAAGCAATTTAAAGCACGAAACGAACGAATAAAAATGGTAAATAAATTAAAAATTCAATGAAACTGCATGTAAAATAGACTCGACGGTGAAAGAGAATTATATAATTGCAGGAAACAAACTATTTTTTATGAACGGCTAAAGTGCGAATGCTTTTTATAATAAATGTTTAACCTTTGCATCCACTAATGTTACAAATAATGGGCATATTATTAATGCTTGGCATTTAGCGTCCCAGGGGTCACATTTGTCGTTATGTTGACGCTAGTGCATTAAATGAACTAGCGTATATTTTATTTCAAAAATGCTTAGTTATAAATGATGAAGGTTAGGGTTTAACGTTCATGTGTGACTGTGTGAAATGTTTTTTTCAAATGTTCTTTGAATATTTTCTATCGACAATACCAGCGTATTTTACCCGTGTCTATGTCGATGCTTTGAAGCCAATAGTTTCAGTTTCTACTTTCTTATCCTCGTTAAATTTATATCTACTCTAAACATGCGTCTTCCTCTTCGCTATGTCATAAAGTTGTCACTAAGAAATATATTTAAATGCAGGTTTCTCGACCACGGTGATGTATATTCGCGGAAGCCTTCCCAACGGAACATTGCCTTCAGACTCCTGCGTACAACATTTCTTGACATACTGCCACAACACAACCATTTGGATGCCGTATAACCAAAACTGCTCTCTGAGTAGAGAGCAACAACGAAACACGACTGAAACGCCTGAAGGAAGAGTAAAGGCGTTGGTGTAGGATAACAGTAATAAACAAAGATAATAAATTATTTACAATATAATGTCGTCGCTATTGCCAAATTTTTCGGATGGCCATCCTGCAATATATTATTCCAACAAGACTCAGGTGCCGGTAAGAAAAAATGCCGGGGGAGGTTCACCTTCATATGCAGGATGCGAAATCATTGTTGGTTCACATTCTCAGCCTCGACATCCCCTTGCCACACTTTGCTTTTTCCTGGACACGCCAACCGTGGCACCAAGAGGGGAACGTATATGGGCCTAATATTCACCGTTTGAAGATTTCTCACATGCTTGGTGTAGGTGCATATGCCGAGTGCCCACGAGGTCATATTACATGATTTTGTGAATCCATGTGCCCAGCGCGCGTCAGTAAAGCAACATGCTCTTCTAAACCTCTATTCAGTGTGATCATGCCCGAGTTTTCGTGGCCAATTTCGTATGATTGTTCAATAATGAGAGGACCAGTGCAGTAACAACTATTTGCGCCAATCACTTGGTGCAAGACCTCGTGTGGTTTCAAGTTCTTGCAACGCAATGTGTACTTATTAACGCGCCTCTTCAGCCACCGCCACACTTTTTAATGATGATGGCGATGAAGATGATATGATGGCCTATATGTATAGCTCCAACCCATTCTGGTGGATTGGCCAAGAAACAAATGATTGGACAGAAGCTATCGCACATGAGTTGTACATATAAAAGATTATGAGATGTTTAAAAGAAATACTGAAACTAACTTGGAGATTTGCGGTCACAATCACCATGATTCAGGAGTATTTCTAAAATGGAACAGAGATCCTGGCGACACTAAGGGCTGCTCTGATTGATTTCTTCTTCAAAGCAGTTTGAAGCACCAACGTGCCCCTTTGGTGGAACAGCCGAGTACAACGCATATTGCCTCCAAATAATTTCGAATGTAATATTTATTCGTATTGCCTCTATTCATAGTGATTTTGTATGTTTTGCAGTAGAGCGGTTATTTTTGCCTAATGAAATCACTGATTTCTCACTCACACCATTTGTGACCACTATCAAGTTCTTGCGAGTTCATTCTTTCACTCCTTTCTTTTCATTAGAGGATAAGCAATGAGTGGGCAAAGCAGGAAGATTTAGCATACGCATTCATAGATACCTGTTAGTTGAGACCTTGCAGTATATATGCCAGCACAAATACCTAAAATAACCAATAAAAATTATTGGAAGGTACGCCCAATACTGCCAAACGATCAGCTATGTGGATATTTTAAATGCGAAGCACTTCTAGTGAATTTCGGTGACCTTTAGCGTGTCTATCTATCTATCTATCTATCTATCTATCTATCTATCTATCTATCTATCTATCTATCTGTCTATCTATCTATCTATCTATCTATCTATCTATCTATCTATCTATCTATCTATCTGTCTATCTATCTATCTATCTATCTATCTATCTATCTATCTATCTATCTATCTGCCCCGCCGCGGTGGTCTAGTGGCTAAGGTACTCGGCTGCTGACCCGCAGGTCACGGGTTCGATTCCCGGCTGCGACGGCTGCATTTCCGATGGAGGCGGAAATGTTGTAGGCCCGTGTACTCAGATTTGGGTGCACGTTAAAGAACCCCAGGTGATAAAAATTTCCGGAGCCCTCCACTATGGCGTCTCTCATAATCAAATGGTGGTTTTGGGGCGTTAAACCCCACAAATCAATCAATCAATCAATCTATCTATCTATCTATCTATCTATCTATCTATCTATCTATCTATCTATCTAGCCACTTACGTCTGTGTGTTCTCGTGGTCCCCCTCCCCCTCCACCCATTAACTTGGCGTGAACCAAAATTAACATGGGAGTGTAAGATGATTTGACGAATATGGCGCGCTGGTCAAGACATCTATAATGTCGCAATCGCGTCGCGTACGTCGTCAAACACTTCCCGCCAGACAGTTGCGCATACCCTTGGGCATGCATGTGTCACTGGTAGTTGGGTATGAGCTTACATGTGATTGACACTTAGTATCTGCTCAGTAATGACGAGAACACACGTAAGAAATTTTAAAGCGCGAGCGTAAAGAAATACCCGACATCGGTATCGTCAACCCGACTAATGCACGTAATAAATTTCAAGGTCACTGCAGAAATTGAAGCCAAGCATTCTGCGTGCAGTCAAGCATTCTACCACACAGCTACGCCAGGTCTCGAGACTACTTTTCAAATAGACGCTAATCTTCGGGAAACTACAATAGCGGTTGCACTGCTGCCTACCCAATTTTGTAAACATTACATATGTGCTCGTTTGATACAGCCGTCACGGTGGGTTAACGTCAATTGTGGTTTGGTGCAGTGCGCTGAAGTTGATTTATGTAGCAGTGTCTAGGGCCAGCATTTTTTCGCGAGCATCAGCGCTTCATATCAGCTTCTGGTAAAGCCGATACACATGTTGCAGTTGACATTGTTGCGCAAGGGCAAACAACTGGTTATATAAACAGCTGCAACTCTTCAACATATTGTCACGGCTAAAGGCCGTGCAAGAAGACAGAGGACGATGAAGTGATGAGCGAGGACAGCAACCACAGTTCCTCCGAGAAAGTTGACGTCGAATCGGCTGCTCTTTTGTTGTGTTAATACAGACCTTGTTTTTCCCGGTTGCACCGCCATCCTGTATCCTGTTATTTTGACATCGCGACAGTGGTGGAGGCGCTGGAATTCTCCAACTGATGCTTGGGACACCTGCGCACCCTGGCACTTCGAATTCACCAGCGCAACCCGTTCCTGCTGTGGATACTCCTGTCCACCACTACAGTCGCCGAAAGCGAGGCCTTATTCCCGAGGCAATCCCCCTCGAACTTCTCCAGCAACACACCGTGCCTGGAGAAATGGCGACTGGAGGGTCTTCACAGTTTACTGTTGATCAGCCTGAAATTTGCGAGACCTTTCATGGTGAGGTCTATGAAGACGTTGAGGACTGGTTAGCCCAGTATGAGCGAGTCGCCAAGGCCAACCGCTGACCCACTGAACAAAAGCTATCACGTGCCTACTTTGCTTTGGCAGACAGCGCTCGTACGTGGCACGAGAACCACGAGTCAACGCTGTCTTCGTGGGATGAATTTCGGCAGCATATTCTCGGAACATTCGCAAACAGCATACACCATGATTCTGCTCTGCAGCTCATCGAGGCACGCATACAAAAACCAAACGAGAGCGTCGCCATGTGTGCAGAGGACATGACCCGCCTATTTCGGCGGTCTGACCCCGAGATGCTTGAAGGTAAAAAAACTCCTACATTTGATGAGAGGCGTCAAAGAAGAGCTGTTTGCTGGTCTCCTACACAACCCCCAAGAAGCGTAGCGGAATTTATCAAAGAGGCTACGACGATCGAGCGAGCACTGCAGCAACGCGCCGATACCACGACCAACCAAAACACATCTCCCAGCCTCTCTGCTTTGACTGCCAGCAGTGAGTGTTCTCAGCATGAGCTCATTCGTGAGTTCGTTCGTGAGGAGATCCGAAACCTTCTTGTGACTCCGCAAGAAAATACCATGGCTTGCGTTGCAGAAGTTGTGTGGCAAGAACTCCGCCAGGCATTTTCGTTGCCTGAATCGCTCTCAGACCAGCGGTCTGTAAGCTACGCACCGGCCGTCCGTCGACCCACTCAAGTGACGTACAACTCGACACCACTGGCTTATCGCGACGTCAGCAAAGGACCTTACAATGAGCCGCGGGCCCCAGCTTCCAATCCTCCGCTGCCATATCCGCAGTCTAACGTGCCTATGCAAATGTCGCCGATGTACACTCTACCGACATCTGGACCTTGGTCGCAAAGAATGCCCACCAGTCGACCATTCATTCGTAAGGCGGACTTATGGTGCACCGTCGACCGTCCACCACTTTGCTTCCATTGCGGAGAAGCCGGCCATGTTTTCCGCATTTGCCCATACCGTGACCATAGACATCAGAACTTTCTACAAACGTCCCATCGTGCTTATTTTGATTACCACCGTGACAGCAGTGCAGACCCGCAAGCACAGCGACCCGATGTGCCGTATCGCCGACCCTGCTCTCCTTCACCTACACGTAATTCGCCGCAGCAACGCAATTACACCGAGGTGACCCGGGGCAGATCCCCTAGCCCTTGTCAGGGAAACTAACAGCAGCAACCTTTGGGGGAAGCTTGCCGCCCGTCGAGATGCTACCACACCCCCAACATCTTCACTACGACGCGATACGACGAATGATACCACGGATTGTACGATGGACAATACCAAGGACGATACGACGCCACCGAGATCAACGGAAATTGTAAGCGCCAATCCAAACATTTGTATAGACGGAAGCCCAGTAACAGCGCTGGTAGATACTGGCGTGGACCTCTTTACTATCAGCCGTAAACTCACCAACTGCCTAAAGAAAGTCAGAACAATATGGATGGGCCCGAGCAAAAGAACCAAAGGGGGTCTATTGGTGACGAAGACAGGCAAATGTACCGCTCGAATTAGTATCGGCAGCTCAAAGTTTGTCGCTACTTTCGTAATTTTATCGGAGTGCTGCAAAGATCTGATTTTGGGCATGGACTTCCTGCGTGAATACGGTGCCGTTATCAACAATCCTGAGAGATCAAATACGTTTCGGAGAGTTCGAGGTTAAGTTTCGGATGGGCCCTGTGCAGACCAGTGACGTAAACCTTTGCGCGTCTTCGACGACGACGTGGCCATCCCGTCATGGTCGAGTGCACTCATGGCTGTGACCTGTTACACGTCAAGCAATTCTGAAAAAATCGCCGAGCAAATTTAAACGCTGCTATTCAGCCATGGTTTATCTATCGCAAGAGGCGTCGTGAGCACAAAATTCGGACACACGCACGTCTTTGTTACGAACTTCAGCTCTGAACGCCGACATCTAACGAGGGGCATGGCAGTCGCGTACATGGAAGAGCTCGCCAAGATGACAGACTGCCTAACTCTTGAGTAAGATAATTCAACTGATTTGCAAACCGTACCTCTATCTCAAGTTTTTTGCCGGCACAGAAGCAAAGTATCCTTCAGCCTATTAACCAGTTTAAGATTGTTTCTCTTCGGCGTCCAGGGTTCATCAATTCCACTGACGAAACATCGAATTATAACGGACGACACGACCAGACCCGTCAGCCAAAACCAGTACCGTGTAGCTCCACGGGGACGTGATGCCATTGAAAAGCAGGTGTGACAGATGCTTGAAGATGGCGTTATTCAGCCGTTGAAACGTCCTTGGGCTTCACCGGTTGTATTAGTGAAGAAAAAATACGGCATCTTACGTTTCTGCGTGGATTACTGCAAGCTGAACCAGGTGACATAAAAGACGTCTACACACTTCCGCGTATTGACGATCCACTCGATCAACTGTGGCATGCGCGTTATTTCTCGTCGATGGATCTAAGGAGTGAGTATTGGCAGATAGAAGTTGATAAAAGAGACCGGATGAAAGACACCGGGAGAAAACAGCTTTCGTGATACCTGATAGCCTTTTGAATCTAAGATACTTCCATTTGGCTTGGGCTCAACACCAGCAACGTTTCAGAGGCTAATGGATACCGTGCTATCAGGCCTCATGTTCAGACGTGCTTAGTGTATTTAGATGACGTCATCATATTTTCTGCAGCATTCGACAAACACATCAGGCGACTGCACTCAGTATTTTAAGCTATACGTTCTGCCGGACTAACGCTTAAGCCAGAAAAATGCCACTTCGGCTTCGAAGAGTTTCTGTTACTGGGGCATCTTGTCAGCAGTGAAGGTGTGCAGCCTGACCCTGAAAAAATAGCTGCCGTTACGAATTTTCCAGCGCCAACTGACAAAAAGACGGTCAGACGGTTTTTAGGACTGTGTGTGCACTACCGACGCTTCATTGAGAACATCTGGCGCATTGCCTCGCCATTGAACCGCCGTACCAGAGAAGGCGTCGCGTACGTATGGAATGAAGAACAGCAAAAATCATTCGACGAGCTGCGGCAACACTTCAGAAGCCACCAGTCCTCGCATACTTTGATGATGACGCCCCGACAACAGTGCACACCGACGCTAGCAATGTCGTCTTAGGAGCTGTACTCGAGCGGATGCAGGATGGCGCCCAACGAGTAATTGCTTACGCGAGCAGAACTCTTTCACGTGCAGAAGCAAATTATTCCACCACGGAAAAAGAGTACCTTGTGGTAGTGTGGGCCGTTACGAAATTCCGCCCATATCTGTATGGTCGTCCTTTCAATGTTATCAGCGACCATCACTCCCTCTGCTGGCTGACAAATTTCAAAGACCCTTTAGGACGGTTGGCGCGCTGGATCCTGAAGCTTCAAAAATTTGACATGACGGTGACTTACAGATTAGGGAAGCGACATTCAGACGCGAATTGCCTTTCTCGTGTGCCATATGAACCTGCGACAGCAGAAGATGACGATACAGCCTTTGTCGGAGTTGTGAACACGGCTACTGTCGCACAGCTGCAACGAGACGAACCGGAACTAGAAGCCATAATTCGTTTTTTGGAGGGTCGTACTTCAGCTATACCTAGATTGTTTTCGAGAGAACTTTTTGTCACTTTGCTTGCGCAAAGACGTCCAGTATAAGATGAACTTCACGTCGCACGGAAATGACTACTTACTAGTTGTCCCAATATCTCTAAGGAGTGAAGTATTACAGGCATGCCACGGTGAACCAACATCCGGCCGCTTGCATTACACGCGTACGCTGTGCGGTGTGAGACAGAAATACTACTGGCCAAGACTGGCGGTGACCGTTCAACACTATGTTCAGGCGTGCCTTGATTGCCAGCGCAGAAATGTCGCACTCCTAAAACCAGCAGGCCTCCTCCATCCTATTGACGTGCCTGTTACTCCACTCACGCAAGTCAGAATAGATCTTTTAGGCCCATTTCCCACCTCATTGGCAGGTCGCAGATATATTATAGTAGCCACCGACTACCTCACTCGTTACGCCGAAACCAAGCCTCTGGAGAGGGGCACGGCAAGTGAAGCAGTCCAATTTTTTGTGGAGAATGTGGCGCTGAGGCACGGCGCTCCGTCAGTGGTAATAACTGACAGGGGAACTGCATTTGCAGCTGAACTATTGCCGACAGTTTTAAGACTTTGTGGCACATCCCACCGGCGAACAACGGCGTATCATCCGCAAGTGAATGGTCTTACGGAGCGTCTCAACAAGACACTTGTCGATGTGCTCTGAATGTACGTCGAGTTGTAGCACAAAATCTGGGACGAGATCTTGCCGTATGTCACGTTCGCCTATAACAGAGCTCATCAAGAAACAACAAGAACAACGCCATTCCACCTTCTTCATGGTCGTGAAGTCACCACTATGCTGGATTTTATGCTGCCGCACGAGCTCGAAGACGTTGAAACGGATGCTCATTATATCACCTAGCTTGCCGAAGAATCCCGACAACTTGCACGCCTACGTATTAATCGCCAGCAGGACTATAATTCAAGACGGTACAACCTTCGTCCCCGACTAGTCTCCTAAGAACCAGGAGAGAAAGTTTGGATATGGACTCCTATTCGGCACCGTGGCTTCTCAGAAAAACTGCTAAGACGATACTTCAGTCCCTATAATGTTCCACGATGTCTCAGTGACAATAATTATGAGGTTGTTCCTGATACTGCACACTCCTTAGGGCATCGAAGGTGTGCTCAAGAAGTTGTGCACGTGGTTCGGATGAAGCCTTATTTCTCCGAATGAACTCATGCATTTCTAACGAGTACAAAACAGTTTGATTATAAAACGTCGGGACGATGCTTTCTTGAATGTGAGGCTAATGTCACGGCTAAACGCCAGGCAAGTAGACAGAGGACGACGAAGTGATGAGCGTGGACATCAACCATGGTTCCTCTAAGGAAGACAACGTCGAATCGGCTGCTCTTTTGTTCTGTTAATACAGACTTTGTTTTTAATGGTCGCACCATCTTCCTGTATCCTGTTATTTTCATGTCGCGAAAATATGTCTGTGCGTATAACATTTGTACATATATTTATCGTTACTTTATGACGTGTCACTTAATGATAAAATTGCAACATGGTCACCTTCCCTCCGCATGCTTCGCATAACGTCGATTCCCAAGTACGTGGGATCTGCCGAATTTCAAAAGAAAATAGTCTTAAAATTGACATTGTCTTCCAACATGTTATGTCTTTAGCGGGAAGCGCTCGCGCTAGCCTTTCTACTCGTCTACTTGTGACATTCCACATCGTATTTGTGCAACCTTAATACGCAGGAAATGGTGTAGACTCTGTCGGTATAATAATATAATACACCATACCTAGTTACTGAGGCTTGAGATTGTTGAAAGAGAATGTCGCTGGAGGCTACAAGAAGTCGACAAATGGAGTGGTCTTCGACAAGGCGACTGCAGTTTCTGCCACGACAAAAAAAAAAACTTGCCGGTAGGGTGTGTAGGACCACGGTAGCTAGTGGTTGCGGGGTAGTTTTCGATTTACTTTTATTTACTTCGTGTGGTAGGCTTGGGGAGACATGTCAGTCATTGCGCAGCATTTGCTTCGGCACGCAGCACTGCTTTGACGATGTTCAGTCAGTGTCTGACCTGTTCGGCGCTGATTGTAGACACAGTGCCCCACGAAGGGCTTGGGCGCCTGAGATTATTGAGCGCTTATGGTTTCTTGTTAACCCAAGTTTAAAGAACCACCTCCCCCCCCCCCCGTGGGCAACAAAAGTGTAGGGAAAGAAACGTCATTGGGACGAAACCCTGATGTCCTCACAGCACTTTTGGCCTGCGCACCAATGGGCCTCCTCCAGGGGCCCAGCGCGGCAGCAGGACCTCTCCCATCTGTTCGGTTTAGGACGCGAACGTTCGCTGTTCGCGCGCCTAAAAATCGCCGCCGAGTTGGCGGTGTGCGTTGCGAAACCATGGGATTGCCGGTGATCTTTCGTCGCAGTCTGGCTTGCTTCGGGTGGCTCTCGCATGCGGCCGGGCTTACGACACATGAAAGCGTGGCCTACGTCACAATAAACGGGTGCCCAGTTGGGACCTTTGATCAATGCGGTCACACTGGCATGCTTTCGGCAATTTGGGGCGAGGGGCATGAGCCCTCACACGTGTACGAAAAATAGAATCCTCGGGGTAGGTTCTTGATTCGAGAAGTGCACTGCCCTGCCACAAGACAAACAGGTGACGATTCGCCGAGAGCTGCATAAAGGCGGTACATCGAGGAGATAAGAAGTGGCCCTGGTGTCCCGCCAAGCGTTCTAATCCGGGCTTATGGTGTTTAGGAACCGTCGGCTCTGCCGAATTCCGTAGGGTTGCCCTACAGATGGTTTATTTCCGAATAGTTTTTTTTTGCACTTGTATGTCCGTAACTATGTATATTCTGTGCAGTCTGTAAATATATATTTTTCCTCAACTTTACTATAACTTCAACAGTTTTTACTTCCACTTCAAGCAGCGAGTCAACAGCCACTATTTTCATGGCGGCAGTACATTACTTCCTCCCGCTTTGCTATACCACTTCGAGTGGTGCGTCTCGGGTGCCTAGTGGGTAGAGTTAGTTTCTCAATTTTGAAAGAACCTGAATTTTACTGCGTGGCTCCATGAAAGTTTCCTGTGATCCAATGCGTCATGCCTTGAACTCTTTGTCTTCCCTAGAACTTCTTCAAGCCAAAGTGTTGGGGGACCGTTTTCAGTGGCGGCTTCGTACGTGACAAATACTGTGCTAAGTACTGTCTCTTCCTTTTAATTAAGTGATGAAGACGGTAGCCGCTATATAAAGGAAAATCGATATTGACAAGAAGCACAAGCTGCCGGAGAAAACAACTGAACGAGTCTGTCCCGCGTAAGAATGCCGCCATGTACCTTTAGTCCTGTGGCCGTATAGGTATACAAAGCAAATGGATAGTGCATTAGTGTGAAACTGTTCAAACACAGTAAATGTTTCGAAATCACCTGGCTTGCGCTAGCACTATTTTCAGTGCTATAGTGCGTACGTCCTTTTCTTTAGGTAAAATCGTTTGTTTCCTCGTAATGATAGCAACTCAAGCGCAGCGGCTGAGGTATTTCACATATAGAGAAAAGTAAGTGATTGTTGTAGTCGATTTCCCATGACGCTATGAAGAAAGAAAAGTAGCTTCATAAATCATGCGTCGCCAGTGAGATTGCACGAGGCGTTGTTTTCCAGTGTGACGAATAGATTGTTTTGGAAAATGGGCGTGCGTACGCACGCGCTTTAGGCCTTTTAATTATAAAGCTATCTGTTTTTTTTTGTTCATTGAGCCCAGTTACACACTTTAAAAAAATTCCGTGGAGTAAAAAACACAAAGTCTTGAAGGGTGTTTCAAGCTTTTAGGAAGCTCACAAGCATCTTGAAGGATGAAGGATGCTTGTAAGTTTATTGAGACATGACAGAAACTGCCCAACAATCAAAATAGGATATCCCATTTTTTTAATACAGAAAGTGTCTCCTTGTTTATTGGGCCACTTGCAAACGTAGTAACAGTTGGCTTGCTTCTTTATCAATTTTCTAACTAGGTTCTAATCAATGTTGTGCTTTCCTGTGAGTTATTTTTCCGATAAAGGACTCTTATTACCAGTCTAAAGTTCTTTGAGGGAAAGCATAGGCAGCGTGTATATAAATACATTGTGGAGAAACGTTGCTCGAAATGGAAGTGAATGCGGGAAAAAATAAAAAAAAGAGGGAAAGTAGAGCAAGGCCTTTCCACGTGCAGTACAGTACAGCGATGGCGGAAAGAAAAGTGAGAGCGAGGGGAAGTAATGTAATGGGGAGGAGGAGAGAAAGAAGGAGAGGAGGGTAGAACATAGCACAGCCACGTGTAGTACATTATAGCGACGGGGAAAAGAGTGAAAGGGAAAACTGAGGAAAAGACGGTAGCCCATGGCATACCCATGTGTAGACCAGTAAAGCAATGGGATGAGAAAGTGAAGTGAGGAGAACAGAAAAGAGGAAAGGGGTAAAGGATAGCATAGCTGGGAGTAGTTGTAGAAAAGTACAGTCGAGCGAGGCCGATATAAGGCTCAAAGCAGGCTATATATCTCTTAGTCTCATTGGAACCTTGTACATTTCATAAGTACATTTATAAAGAGACTGCTTGTCAAAGACGTACTAGTTTATGTTGCAAATAAAGCAAAACTTACTATACATACAAATCGTGTAAACCAAATACGAAAATACTTTAACATCCTTGAATATGAAAACCTTCAGCCACATCAAACAAAATTAGCCGGAGCAGTTGATACGTGGACTACATCAGTTAGCATAAAACACTCCAAGATGTTGGATTTACCTCGCAAGAGGCTCCTTTCCTTACGAGGAAACAAGCCTCTTGTCTCGTGTGTCCAGATGAGCGAGGATTGTGATCTGGAAGGCTTAGTGCAGAACGAGTTTAAATGTATACAGGGTGCTTTAAGGAAATGTGTTCCAATTCCTCCGATAATCAGGGAAATGCGATATTCGCTCGGTGCTCAGTGTCTGCATGAGTGGTTTTACAGCAAAAACTTTTATGAGATCACAACTCGGGTAACGCGCAGTTGTCTGCCGCTGGCGCCGCCGGTGTCCGTAATTACATCGCGCGAAATTAGAAAAAAAAACTTAGCACCATTGACACAGTGGGGCTCGTGCCCGAGTTTACTGGATGCCAGACCAGTATTCTACCACTGAGCTATGCCAGCTCTTTTTCTTTATTTCCGGTTAAACTTCACACACGAGATGCTAAAATAAAGATATTACAATATACAACGAACCTATCGAAAATAACTACAGCCATCAAGCATTACTATAACACATCACGTCCTAGAATCTTTTCATGATCAGTAGGACTTTTACCCTTTCTGACCATAAAGGTACACGTTCATCTGTTCTTACTACCTCGACAAACCTTGAGGTACTTTTTTTTAAATACTCTATTGCTGGTCTCCTGTCAGGGTGACAGTGAAATCCAACTATTCCTTAGCGCCATGTACCGTGCAAGGAAGTCATCATCATAAAATCGAAAGGTAATCCATCATTATTCTCTATTGCCGAATACCTAATTCCATAGGGGTCTAACAGAAACTGTTTTTTTATTTTCCTTTGTAGTACGTCGCAAATGTACACTCTCTTCCAACAGTGCAGAAAAACGTGGTCAATAGTTTCCGGTTTCTTACAGATCCGAAAGTGATATCTCCTTGGCATATAGAACACACGGTCCTCTAGGAAGGTCCTTACTGAAAGTGTTCTGGTCTGAAATTTAAAAAAGGACGCTTTTGGACTTCTAGTTGCCGGCATTATTTTACCACTAAGCTATGCGAGTGCTTGTGACTTGTTGGCAAACATGCCTTAGGCAGGCTTGATGTCGGGAAAGCAATCGCGTTAACACGACTTATACAGCGTTTTAAAACAGCGAAAAAACAACCAGTCGTCGCACAATGCGGACAGCGTAACGACTGGGCCATTCAATGCTCCAACCCATTACAAAAGCTTGTTCTTGTTCCCTTACTAACTGTGGCTCATCCCAGCTTCAGCCATAATGACTCAATGTGGTCCGCCAGTGCATGAACAATTGGCACAAAATTCCTTGCAAGCGTTCAGTGGATACCACGCTTCTCAGAAAAATGACAGAAAATAGCATAGCGAATGCTGGCCTACAACCCAAATAAATTTATTAATAATGACCTTGTGGGTATCAAACGAGGGTGCTTGCCATAGTTGTCCGATGAGTGTTTTGAAAAGTCTCTGAGAGGGTGCCCTTCTAGCTTTCGATGGGACTGTGCTGCCCCTTTTGCGATGGCCTGGCATTTTTTTGTTCAGCGGCAGCTTGAATCTTATGAAGGTTAAGACATTGTTTGGGACATGCTTTAAAAAGCTAAATAAGTGAACTTTTATCTAGTTATGGTATGCGGTTGTGCTAAATGAAAAAAATTCTAATGCTTCCTGGAAAGAACCCACCGCAGCTTCAAGATTTACAAATGGAAGCTTCTATTATTACAGGGCCTAATGAAATTCACGCAAATTCAACGGTGAAACCGAAGAACCGATGAGCGCAACAAGCAGACTACTAGAACGACTAATAGAACGACTACAGTGGTGCAGTTTTTCTCTGCTCGTTATTGTATGTGCATTTCACGAGCTAATATTGCAAGTGCAGCCCGCACACCGATACATCATTTGGTTGATGGTTGATATAACGATGCCTACTCATTTTGGACGTCCGAGAAGAATAGCAGTTGTGCTCTTCCGTGTTTCGGTTACAGTTTCGCCGCAAAATTCGAAAGAATTTCATCGCTTCGTAAATAATTTTAAAGGTTGCTTTTATTACGATAGCAATTACATGGACACACTCGACTGGATTTTGCCACCTGCGTCAACGTTGGCGTCACTCAGCATATATATATATATATATTAAAATAGACACCGGCGTGCGGAATCGAACGTGACACCTCTACGTCGTTATTTGGAGGCGTTAACCACTGAGTCATCAAAGAGAACGTCCTACAACATTCTAACGGCAAGATATTTAAACCTACCAACTGCCTCTGCTAATGGGGCTTGGTGGTGGAGGGGTGATTATAGAATTTTCAGCATTGCAAGCAAGATGGCACAATGAGTGCGCGTCACCACATCGCGCGACGGTTCGTGCTTTAATCTGACACGCGTACTTTGCCTCACTTAGAGGAGAAGGCCGACGCTTCCTGCACGCCCTTATTTCGCGGGGAGGATCGTACCTCTTGGCTGGCCTCGGGCTATACCTGGAACGATTCTGTTGTTGTTACCAGGCGCACAAAGGTCACTGCAACCTTTTCAGTCTCCGTTTGCGAAAAGCGCGCGCCTTTCAGAAACATCGAAGTAACAACTGAGATACTTATTTGCGTGCATATGTATTTGTGAGTAGGTTCCAAGCATCATTTGCGCGTGAGAAACGCGGGGCATGTTTCGATCTGTTTTCCATTCTGCGCGTGACCTTCTAATTTGCTGCTGTCGCCTTTGTACCGATTTGGTGCCTTTGTGGCAAAGGTGTGAGTTTTTTTTTCAAAATCTTTCTGCTGCAACGGGTTCTTACCATGAAGGACTTCAATCGCCCCATTGATCTTCACCACCCAACTCTGCTAATTGAACATAATCTAACTTCCTACTTACTGTACCAAGCGATATCTTCAACCATCTTATGATGCCTCCCGCAACAGAAAAATTAATTGTGAAGACAGCCAGTTGATATAGTGTTTCCTGATTTTTAAGGATACTGGACACCTTTGCTAAAGTAGCCTTATACCAATTAACGGTCACCAAGTTTTAAGTTTTAGGTTACTTCGAATATTAGTACAGAAACGAAAACACCGTAGAAATTAGGTAATAAGTAGGAGGTTCAAAAGCACAAGGCTGCTGAGGACCTTCTGTTTGAAAGTAGGTAACATAAATTACTCAATTAGCAGTAACAGTGAAAACAGGAAAATGGGTAAATTGATAAAACCAACACTAACAAGGAACAACTAAAGCAAAAAGAGTGGCATAAACTATATAAAAAGAAAAACACATCTAGTAGTTAATCAATTACGAATAAAATTGTTTTTATTGCACCAATCGTCGGGCATTGTTTGATGTCAGATTCTAGTTTATTTCTTCATTTATTCTTCGTGCGGGTAGCAAAAAGTGATGTTCAAAGAAATGTCAGCTGACGAGGCCTCCAGCACCATGCATGCACTCGTTTACCTAATAAGCAGGTTCTTGTGGTAAATAAATAAGAAACGCAGTAGCACGCATGAAAAAACAGTAGAAATGATGTGCAGACAATAATGGAATTGCATAAAACAACAGATAGCAGCAAATTTTGATTACTAATGCGAAGGAATATGCAGTGTAGCGACCAAAACTAGTACCAATAGAAGGTAGTAAAAATACTATTTCAAACAAATCTAAAACGGTTAAAGTTAAACAGAGCATTAGGACAAAATACACTTGAAGGTACAATATGGTTCAGTAATTCAAAGAGCAAGATAATATGATCCTATTTAGGTTAAATAGCGGTAGAGAGTATCTCAAAATTTTGAAGTAATGATGATGCACTAGAGCGATATGAACTGCAAAATATAAATCTAGTGGGTTGCTTTTGAATGTAATAAATGGGATATAAGTGGGTTAGATATGTATTTCCTCACGTAGTGATGCAATTGCTATTTTGAAATTGGAGAAAAGCTTAAATACGTTGTTAAGAGCTGAAGTGTTGAAATATATATGCGCTCCTATTCAAATCCTAACACCTAATTCTAGTTTTTTTGCGTAAGTGCACTACACGATTAGAGTATTATGGTTGAAGTCAAGAACGACTCCTGATGAAAGAGCATTGGTTATCAAGAGTATTGTGTACGTCGTTTAGTTTCATCGAAATTTGCGAGAGAAGAACTTTGTTTGTTGAGTAGAATATCATGGACTTATTTTTGGTAGACTTGAACCTGAGGGAGTAATACAACACCAGCTTAAAAGGTTTTTTAGATCACTGTGTGATTTTAGCGGTAAAAAGTCGGTTTATGTATCAGTGGCAAGTATGGTGGTGTCGTCGGCATGAACAAAAGGTTCAAAGTTAGTAACTGAAAGAGGGAGGTCATTGATGTAAATTACAAAATGAAAGCAGGCCGAGAATGGACCCTTGAGGGACACCTTGATTAGTAGTCAAGTTATCTGCTAACGTAGGGCGAATATAATTAGCCTGATGTGTGCTGTACAGGTAACTTTTAATAAGTGTTAGAGCAGGCCCAACAATACCTGAAAACGTGTGTTTGGTTTCTAGGCTGTGGCTAAGGGAGCTAAAAGCTTCGGTTACGTCAATGAACAATGCACCAGCTAATTCACCAGAATCAAAAGCTTTTAAATGCAAAGCATTTCTCAGCGAACTTCGGCGACTTTGGCCCTAACTATCTACCCAGTTTCGTTCGACTTTAAGCTCCCCTGGCCGTTTCAATAATGGTATCTATACAAAATTGGTATGCCGTAACATGGCGGTATGACGAGTCTAACTGACTAGTCATAACCTAAAAAGCATTACAAGTGTATCGTGGATGTCACGATATACAATTCATGGTCTCGCGGCTCTTGTGGTGGTTTCGTTGACATGGAATAATGTAGAACTGGTATACCATGGCATGACTACATGGCGAACTTGTGTGACAAAACCTAACGCGGAAATCATGACATGCATGCCATGAAAATAATAACTGCAGGCCATGCTCATGGTGCGCTCATGGTCTTTCCGCTAGCTTCACACAGAAAATTTTGTGTTACTTGACGTGAATGGAGCGCGGAGCTAAATGACTGATGCAAACAATCATCATATGCATGTTATGTACTACGTGCTACGCTCATAGCGTGTTCGCAGCTATTTCGCTAGCTTCAGTTGTGCCAAATTTTGCATCACGTGACGTTAATAGACGATGAAAGTAAACGACACGTTCAAACATGATAATAATGGCATGCGTGTGATGTAAAACATGACTACATGCTTCGGTCACAGTGTGCTCGCGGCCGTTTCTCCAGCTCCGCTTAAGCCAAAGTTGGTATCACGTGACGAAAATAGACGGTGAAGGTAAATGACACATCCAAGCATAATAATAATGAAAGGCGTGGTATGTGAAACATGACGACGTGCCAAGCTCATTGCGTGCTGGCGGCCATTTCGCTTGCTTCACATACACCAAATGTGGTATTACGTAACGTGAATAGGCGATGAAGAAAAACGACGCGTACAAACATGATAATCATGGCATGCGTATCATGTAAAATATGACTACATGCTACGCTCATAGTGGGCTCGTGGCCGTTTCACTATCTCTAGGTATACCAAATTTGGCATCACGTGACATGAATAGATGACGAAGGCAAATGTCACGTCCAAACACGATAAACATTATATGCGTGACTTGTAAAACGTGACTACATGCTACGCTCATAGCGCGCTCGGCGCCGTTTTGCTACCTCCACATATACCAAATTTTCTATCACGTGCCACGAAGAGACGACGAAGGTAACACTTCCAAACATGTATTTGTGATATGCGTGTTATGTAAAACGTGACTACATGCAAAGCTGGTAGCGTGTTCATGGCCGTTTCGCAATCTTCACATCTAGCAAATCTGGTATATTTGACGTAAATGGACGACGAACACAAATGTCACGCGCAAACATTATAATCATGACATTGAAGTGATGTACAGCATAATTTACGTTCGCCGTAACATTGTGCTGATTTTAAAGCGCCAAATAGACCTTCCTCGTTCGCGCTTCACATATCATCAATTCTTACTGTAGGTGGGACCTGCGAATTTTTAATCTGATCAGTTATATTTAAAAAGGCAAGATTGTTTGATAAAGCAGGCTGGAAACCAAACTGCTTAGGAGTTAACTTAGAAAAGTTAGACAAGTAATTAGGATTGCGTTTCTCGATACACTTCTGTAGTATGTTACTAAAAGCTGTTGTGATGGATGATAGACGATATTCAGATACGAACGTTCGCTCGCTTTTCTTGAACACCAGTATAATCAGTATAATTTTTCCTGATTTCTTTTTATGGAAATGACCTGGTCTTGAAAATTAGATGGATAACATGGGATGAAGGGATGTTATTATGGTTGGCAAATACCTTAATTTTGAACGAAAGAATTTCGTTAAGTTTAACAAAAGTTATTTTAAGATTACGAATCGTGCTGATAATTTTATTAGGGTCTGTTGGAAAAAAGTAGAATGAATATGAAGAGTGGGTCAGTGATTTATTCAACGATGGGAGTTGACTAGAAGTTTGATTGTGGTAAAATGAGTTGAATTCATTAGCGATGTCACTTGGCTGATCTAAGACACGGTCAGCAATTTGAAGCTCCGGGATAGTTATTTCAGACGTGTTCATGTTTGAGAATGACATAAGAATTTATATGGCTCTCTGCAGGTATTGCGTGCAGGTGTTATTTTTTTTCTCGTAATAACTTTTTTGGCTGCTTTTAAGAGTTATCGAGAGTATTAAAAAAGAGAGTGTAACAATTTTTTTAGTTTATTATTTAAAGAATGGCGTTTTACTTTGTTGTAAAGGTTTTATTTTTTTGCGCATGCGTGTATATGGACAGTTTGTCAGGCAATGATTGTGGTTTTAATCCATATTTTACATGTTTTATTTCATTATTCTACTTCGTCGCGGTCATCTTGCGTGGTGTCCGTTCATTCAGGTGCCATCATGTCCTTCTTTTATCAATGCGGTCGTTGCATTGGAAGGGGATAACGTGCTGTTCTCCTCAAGCCTGGCGATTATCAACGCAATGTATTGTGAATAAAAGTGGCTCAATGTCGCCGCTTCGTTCAGCGTTCCAAACAAAAACAATAAAGAAAAACGCTGGAATAAAGGGTGACAATTGACAGCAGCTTCCGGCACCCTATGATCACTGCTACTCATATATTATATATGATATGTTACATCCCATAACCACGATATGTTTAAAGAGAGGTGTCGTGGCGGGCAACTTCTGAAATGTCGGGTTTTTGATGTTCTTTTGTAAGCACTAATGCTGCATAGTGCACGGATTGCTGCCATTTCACTTCGGTCAAAATATGACCGCCGTGGCCAGGTCGAACGCGCCACCTTCAGGTCAGCCGCCGAACACCGATACCATGGCGACTAAGGACAGCTGCTTGTGACGATGTAATGACGTTTAGTACATATATACCGCACTTTCTCGCATATCACCCTCCCCCCTCCCTCCCTGCGAAGCGTTTATCGCAAAAAATTACAATAAAATAAAATAAAAATAAAACCCTCTAGTTGCGGTAAGACCAGCTTTCTTGCAGGTGAAAGTGAGAAACACTTACACGTCGAAATTAACAGGGCAATAAATCCTTCGAAAGCTTTATATCCAACTGTAAAATATATCAAACTGACTCTTGTGTTTTTGCGAATTGAAAATATGCGGTTTGACTACTCGTAAAGGTGATATAGGATATAATTTCGGGAAGTTCTTCTGTGCCTGCTTCTAACTACGTCGGATGAAATGACACCAAGTTTTTCATGAACATCATTGGCTAGACTGCGAACATCTCTCTGAAGGTAAACTCTACATAATTAGAAGAAAAATCTATGTGCTTAGCAATGCCAACCAGTAAAACACATGCTGGGTTCGTAAGTGCACTGTTCTTTTAATCCGCTCTCAAATTCACTTGACCTACCACACTTCTTCGTAATCTCACCAATCGACCATTGCAACTAGATTACTTTTTGTAAAACTTCTTGTTTGTTCTTTGTTCTTGAATGCTTTTTGTATAAAGCTTATACCTCGCGCTATGGCGCATCCATAAAGAAAATGCGGTGTTCGAGAAATGTAGCGAATGACACTTCGCGTCAGTACTGATGCGCATCTCATTTTTTGCCATCGCAACTCGTGTTTTTTTTTCATATAATATGTTTTGTGTGTATGGGCTCGTGCGTTCTTGCCACGTTTCAATGCCAACATATATGTACAGCACAAGAATACGAGTAGGTCCTGCTTAACTACGGAAGAAGAGAAACTTACAGAAAACGGCGTTGACTTAAAACTGGTGCTATGCATGAAGCGATGCACACGCCTCTTTTCTGAATAAAGTGCCTTTACACCAAGATAGAAAAGTTGTCTAAGTTAAAGCCAACGAGCTTATGAAAGCCGCTGACTGTTATGGCCACCCCTTTCTGGAACGCAACTGAACAAAAATTGTCAATGCAGTCCTCAACGACCGTTGCAGCGTGTCATCTAGTAATGGGTGGCAAAGACCCCTAATGTCAACGAAGTAGGCTCCTAGGCAATTGTTGGTACGTGAAAGAAATGCAACAATCTCATAAGAATCTTTCACCAGAAAACGCTCGTCAGTAGTGAGCAAGTGTAGCTTGTCTATTAAAACAAGCCACCTTTTTCCGCCACATCCCATTTTCCGAAGCAATGACTAAAAGCGACTAAAGAGCTTTCTGAGTCTTGACTGTGAAAAATATATCCAAGCTGAGTTCTCGATTTTGTGAATAGATCTTGCTAGCCTACTTAATTCTTGTGCGTTCCACAAAGTTTTAGCTTCAGTCGTTACTTTTGTCAGTGTTACGTCACTTCGGCACTCGAACACGAAACTTATAGCATTGTTCGCTTTTGACTGAAGACTATTGGCAAATGTCAATTCAAAATAGCAGAGAAAAACCTATGTACACAAATATGCGAGAAAGTTAATTTGCTCCGCTGAAAGTCATAAAGTGGACCAGAACTCAGTGTAACGAGCTCGCTTTAACACGTTCACCCACTTGGGGACGTCGCCGCTGTCACTGTTTTGAAGGTTATGATGGACGACAAAGCAGACCAGGCAAATCATGTGGAATCGCTTGTTCTGCTCAATAACTACAGCTTCGAGTCAGAAGGCTACAGTTCCTGCACATGTAGTTTATTTAATCGTGTCACTGGTCTGATACTTCGTACGAGGGATAATTCAAGAGTGTTTGACAGTGGAATCAGAGTAGTGGAATAACTACGTGAAGCAAATTCTGGGCAACTCAAAGACGCCCGCTTCCTCCTTGCTTACATACTTGCTCCGGTGGGACTTGATTGTGTTCTAATCGTGGGTTCAGAGTCGTTGCTCTACGCCAGAGTCGTGTCATCGCTCACAGAGTGCATAGGCTGCTCCGACTCTGCCACTGAAATTCGACATTATTTTGGTTCATCATAGACTCCAGTAAAATCAGGGTCACCTGGTTGGTGCATTTGGGGACAATCAGCTGAAACCTGACAACCCTTAATGTTTTTTTTTGTTTTCCAAGTATACATAGCTGGCTAGACGGAAACAAGCTTAACCTGAAACTACGAGCGTGTAATTTAGCGCATAGGTACACAAAGGTGCAAGGCGCTAGGTTAAATAAAGGTAAAAAAACAAGAGAGAGAGAGAGAGATATATAGAGAGATCGCACACCTTCAAATGCAGTTGTGAGTTAGCACTACTATCAATGATCTTTATCTGTTTCTTTATTCGCTAATCTTTTCGCAATACGTTTCATTATTTAGCAAGTACGCAATTGAATTGGTTGAATGAAAGAAATATTTGTGATTGATTGCAATAAAGAAAGCCACAGATGTCTATGTATCGCCTGTTTTCGGGAGATTTATCTGCAATAAAATGTACACGGATTAGAAAACGTTATATAGAGTGAAGCTGTAAAAAAAAATGATTGGCATGGTAAACCTTTCAATGCACTTAAAACTCGGAGACATAGAAGTACAGCAACACAGGTGTTCATTCACTAGGCGCAACACAGTATAAAGGGTATGTCAATATTGATTGATAGCAGACTTCGTTAACGTGGCATCACGGATCCACAAAACTTTCCACGTGCCGCAGGCCGAGATATCGCCTCATCAGAGGTGACGTCAAATCACACGACTCATCGGACACCTCTCAAAGCACTCAATGAACTGTTTTTCCCCAGTGGGAGAGGTGGCAGCGGCAGCAAACCTGGCAACATGCTGAGAAGTTTTTTTTTCCTTATACTACAGGTTAATAGATACATGCTAACTCGTGGTTATTGGAGAGATAAGCGGTTTTCGTTGCTGCTGCTTCCCTGTGCAATGCGCTTCAAATATTTCTTATCTAGCTTGGTGCATTATTCAGCGATCTTTTGATTTGCGGAGACGTGAAAGAAAACCAAGATCCTTCAGAAATTGACCTCTTCAGATTTTCACCACCTGGGGTTCTTTAGGCAGCACCGAGCACATGGGCCTACAGCATGTTCACCTCCATTGAAAATGAAGCCGCCGAATCCGGGATTCGATCCCGCGACGTGCAGGTCAGCAGCTGAGTACCTTAGCTATTTAACCACTGTGGCGGGGCAATTCGCTATAGTTATTGAGCAGGTTGATCATTTAGAAAACAGAAGCAGGAGAAATAACGTAATAATTTGTGGCCTACATGACGCCACATTATACAACACAGGATTTATCCCCGTATTCACAAACGCTCCTTCACTCAAAGCCTCCCCTCAACTTAACGAAGTCAAGGCGGAGCATGCTCCTCCACTCAAGGAGCCGCTGCGTTTCATGAACGCTCCTCTAAACTTTTTCGCCAAGGAAGGGCTTGAAAAAGGTCCCTTTAGTTGAGTAAACTGCGTCTGCTGAAAAAAGCGTCTGATAACGAGAGTATTCTTATATTGTGTTTAAAAAATGCCCATCTCTGTACAATAAATGAACGCTCCTCCTAATTATTCTATAGAATTTCATAAATTGACATACAGCAAAATACATGCACTTAGAGTGGTAGCGCGGTTTCCCTAGGCCTTGAGCCGATAAAAATAGCAAAGCTGCTGCTTCAAGTCTTGCAACATTCGCACCCAAGCAGCTGAACGAACAGCTAATGGCATTTCGTCTGCTGCTGAACGTTTCCATGTGCTTAGCTTATTTCGTCTAGTATGCGTCTATTACTTGCAGTTTTTATTTACGGTAGTGTCTGTGCGTGTGTTCTTTGTAACCCCACTTTCGCCGGCTGACTAACGAACTACGCTAGTGATGACAGTGTCACGGGGTCGTGACGTCGACGAAGAAGCATAGAGTACGTTGAAAATTAAACTGTTTATTTGGGCGAACCTGTGCCCAGTAAACGGAAAGTTGGATCACAGTAGCAGGCTTCCACTGATAGCGGCGAACGGAGCGTCAGCCGTCGATCAACTGACAAGCGGTGAAGCGCGTCGGCATATATACACTTGCCGTCGAATGTTCTAGCGTTATCGCTAGTGGTGACGTAGGCTCCAGAATAGTCTGTATAGTTCGTGAAGGGGGCGTGATCTTATCGAAATGATATACTACAGTCCTCAAGCTTTTAAAGGACTGCAGGTGCGGTTTGCGCTGAGAATTACGTAGTGTATTTGGGCGATAACAAAACTTGAGAACAAGAATGTGGCAAGCACAACAGACGGAATGTTGCTTTGTTCACTTTCGCTTTCCTGAGAGCCTTCTGGCCACTAGTGTAGCCACCGAATTGATAACGCGGTGGAGTGAGCAATGTTTACTATATATCACATTAAAATTGCGTTTTGGCTTCTATTTGTAGAATACGAATGCGGGGAATACGTGTTAAAAATGGTCACGGTGTCTGTGCTGTATTTCGAAGCTCCGGCAGTACATGACTTATAGAAGATGTTTTATTCTTTTGAAAATCATAAAATTGAAGCCGTTTTTTTACTTTTTGCGCTGTTCTGTCCTCAAAACGACCGTATGGGTTCTCTCAACCTTGAAGAAAGTGTCGTCAAGAAGCAGAGTATTTTACTCAGATGATTTAGGTAGGAGAGTGCAACAAATTGGTCAAAATGCTCTAGAGTACTGCAGTCATCGCAGATACATGTGGCCAGAACCCTGTAAATTAAATATTCGCTATGGTTGCAACATTAGCATGCCTGCTCGTTGGAACCACGCCATCTCAGTTTCGTAGAAGGGGAGTGGTGCTGCTGTATGTAAAACAAGTTTGATATTTGTAGAACTGCTTTCCTGTAGAATCGGAGAAGTGGTTTTGGTGATCCTGTCTCATCCTGAAAAGACAAACATGACAATAATTATGTAATAATAAAGGAACAAAGCAGAAATTGCGAATCTTAAAACTAACCTTTATTACATGGGGCTGATGAAGAGCAATGTGGCAAACATAAAAGTGCAAGTGGAAAATGTCCATCAATCAAGCATATACAGCTGACACACTGTCAATTTGCACGAGCTCGTAGGACATGATAAATATAATCGAGGGAGTAGACAGCATAGCGTGGGTTTTTCAATGGAGCTTCACGCATTCACTGCAGATTTTGCCCTTTGTATACAGTTGAGCAAACTCTGCAATGCATTGCTAATGCTGCACATTTTAGATGAGCTTTCCCTTGTGTTCCTCTGTTGGTAGCCTGGCCCCTGCACGAAAGAGGCAAGAAATGATAATAGAAAACGTAATAGCTAGGACAACAAAGACGTATTTTCTTTACTTCTCGTGGTGCACAAATTCATTAATATTTGTTGCGTTACAAACAAACATAAGTTGGTTATTGAGCTTTGACTATTTTGACACATGTTTGGCTCAGGCACTTGGGCAGCTGACCAGGCATATGGTTATGTAATTTAATTATCTAATTGCACGAAGCAGCGGCGTTGCCAGCAGTATCTCTTCGAGAGAGGGGGAGGAGTTCAACCTCATAATGTATCTACTGTACTTCTATTTCACATGTTTGCGTTTTGATACCATACTCCATGCTTTCTTGTGTGCATGCACGTTTCACAGAGCACGAACGTCTGCTTGATTCCCTAAAGCTAGGTTTGGTTGTTCATTGGCATTGTGAGCTCCATAGTTACTGTATATCGAAGCTATTTGTGACGCGTATTTGCAGCAACAGCACACTCAGTGGGCCCAATCGCAATGTGGTTTGTTTTGTCTAAACTGCCTGTAATAGTGATTAGACCTAAGCAGGGGGGAATGAACAAAAAATAAAACAGGAGAACTTACCTTCTCGTTTATACAGACGATCATCTAAGGAAGGTATACTTCGCCATATATTTCGGCTAGGGTAGCAAAGATGCACTGGAGAGGAAGCCGCTCAGGAGTATGGTGAATGCAGCGCATTGCAAGTTTGCTATTACGTTTCATTTTCGCTTGCTTCTCAAGCTTTCGCGCCATTCTTGAACTGATGTGGTGTGTGAGCCTCATCTAAACACTTGAAAGCACTGGCGTCCGCAGCAAGCCTTGGAGCACTCGCACGACAAGTATACGCACACCCGAAGGCAGGTAATTCACTGGCTGATGCACGGAACACAACGCATCATGGCATTGGTTAGCGCTCCTCTTGACACCATGCCCGCCTGTCCCGGTGCCACAGTAGCCGTTCCCTAACCGTTGAAAGACTGCTCTGTAGCAAACGCGTACCGTTACTGTCGAAAGAACGTGGCGGTGGCAGACTAATTGATCGGAAAATGCTGTCAAAGCGAGACGGGCTCCTCCATGGACGCGATGTTGACGCAAAAACTTCACTCGAAGAACGATTCAAGGTAGCTCCATCGCTTCCTTGACATTTTCGAAGAAACACTCAAGGTTTTCACAAGTTAAGAAAGCGTTTCAAGTAAAGGGCGGTTTGTGATTGGAAAAACGCCACTCAAGGAGCGTTTCGAGTGAATGGTCGAGACGAGGAGCGTTTGCGAATACGCGGGTAAGATTTAACAAGTATGTCATCCTCACCTAGATCACACACAATTACGAACTGAAAAAAAGCAAGGCGGCACAGGTGCAGCTGCGTTAAAGAAAATAGTTCTGCCTTTGGTAAACACAGGTACAACGTAACAACGCAATCACAACCAGACTCGGAATAAATGACCATACATGGCTCAATAGAGTAGTTTATTCGTAGTGTCTACACATAGCACATGCTGTCGTGCCTTCTTTTTTTGTCCTCCGTGTTTGTTCACCTAGCCCTTTTTGAAAGAAGACTCATCAACTATCTCATATCTCTGGTATTTAAAGCACAAGAAAACACCAAAACTGAAATTCAAGCACGCGTTCTAAGGTGGGTGAAAAAAGTTGGAGGATCCCACTTACAGTGGGAATCGCTAATATGCGAAGCACGAATAAGAAAACTTGATATGTAACTTTAGAACAGGACAACAATATGAGGCGGAAGTAAATGATGCCGCACGTGACTTTAATGTCATGATTATTACGTTTCTACGGGTGCTTTACCTTCGTCTTCTATTCACGTCACCTGATATCGAATTTGGCATATGTGCACCTAGCGAAATGGCCGCGAGCACGCTATAAACGTATCATGTAGTAATGTTTTACACGACACGAATATCATGATTATCATGTTTGCACCTGTTACATACCTTCGTCGTCAATGCACGTCCCATAATACCAAACTTGGTAAATGTGAAGCTAGTGAAACGGCGGCGAGCGCACGTAACGTTGACACGTGCCCACGCTGGGCGCAGCGACGCTACGCTAGCAAAACGCGAGCACTCTATTGTTTGATACTAGGCGCGACCAGCGTATGTCGGCGAGGCCCAATGGCCACCAGCTCGAAATGCGACATGCTGCATTTCGCGCCGACGATGTTACCTAGACAGCACTGCGTCTGCTTAGCTTCGTGACGGAAGGACGCCGGGCGCGCTCAAAAGCGTATGCGTCATAGCAAAGCATCGCGGCGTGCGTTTGCGAGCATATGCCAGGCAGATCGGCGCCCGGTGTGGCATGGCCAGCGTGACGCGACAAAACGAACGCCGGCAAGCACGCGTGCCGGGTCACGTCGAAGTGTTTTGGCGCCTTGAGTGTGGCACGTAGTCACGTTTTTACATGACACGCATCTGATGATTACCATGTTTGCACAGGTCATATACCTTCACCATCCATTCACGTGACGTAATACCAAATTTGGCATATGTGAAGCTAGCGAAACGGCCCCAAGCACACCATGAGTGCGGCGCGTAGTCTTGTCGTTACATGACACGCATGTCGTAATTTATCATGTTTGGACGTGTCATTTACATATGCCATCCGTTCGCATTACGTAATACTGAGTTTGGTACATGTGAAGCTAGCGAAACGGCCACGAGCATATCATGGGTGTGGCAGGTAGTCCTGTTGTTACATGACACGCGTCTCATGATAATTATGTTTGCAACAGTTACGTACCTTCATCATTCATTCAGGTCACGTAATACCGAATTTGGTGTATGTGAAGCTAGCGAAACAACCGTGAGCGCATCATGAGTGTGGCATGTAGTCATGTTGTTGCATGACACGCGTCTCATGATTGTCATGTTTGAAGTCACGTTCGTCATCCATTCACCTCCCGTAACACCGTATTTGGTGTATGTGAAGCTAGCCCAACGACCGCGAGCGTACCATGAGCATGACGCGCAGTCATGAGTGATGATTTACATGTCATGCATGTCTTCATTTCCACATTAGGGTCGGTCACTTGTGTTCATCATGCAGTCATGTCACACCATGCCAATTTCGCAACATATCATGTGAACGAAACCACCGAAAGAGCAGCAAGACCTCAAAATATAAATCATGACATTCATGACATACATGGCATGATAGTCATGTTATGACTTGTCAAATATGCTTGTCATACAGTCGTATTATGCCATACCAAATTTCGTTTTGATAGCATTAACGAAACGGTCAGGAGAGCTGAAAGACGTAGGCGGATAGATAGATAGATAGATAGATAGATAGATAGATAGATAGATAGATAGATAGATAGATAGATAGATAGATAGATAGATAGATAGATAGATAGATAGATAGATAGATAGTGATTGATATGTGGGGTTTAACGTCCCAAAACCACCATATGATTATGAGAGACGCTGTAGTGGTGGGCTACGAAAATTTCGTCCACCGGGGGTTCTTTAACGTGCACCCAAATCTGAGTATTGTCGGTAAAGAAGTCCTCCTCTTTTAAGAAACGTGTAACTGTGGCCTTTCGGTGACTTGAAATCTTTACCGACTTTACCAAACACGGCTTTCAATGTTTTGTCGTTCTGTTGCTCTTCTGATAACTGGTCTTTTGTTACGTCGTACCATTTTATTTTTGGCACGGGCAAGGGTGTTATTTTGCCCTCGTGAGGTTTAACCGTAGCGGAAACATAGCGAGGACACTCCTCAGCTTCCATGCTGCAGTTTCGCGTCGCATTGTCGCTCTTGTCGACTGTAGGAGGCTTCCACTTATGATCCGGCTTGTGAGAATCTCTGACACCTGGTAGGTTACCAAGCACCAAATCATAAAGCGGCTTGTCCATACAAAGTGCGGTTATCGCTCCCTTAAAGTATGGGGTGTTCACGGAAATCTTGGCCTCTGGTACTTCTATGGCGGAACCATCAATGAGTAAGACTCTGCTACTCTTCCCGGTCAACCGTTGTTTTGGCACTAGGTTTCTTCGGACAATTGCAGTATTACTGCCCGTATCTCGAAGAACCCTGACTGGTTTACCCAACACTTCGCCTTCAACAACTGGCATTCCTTGTGCCAGAAATACTGGTATCCTTTCATTTACACTTGCATTAGGAGGGTCACGTTTCTTTCCTTTGTTTCCTCCGTTAGTGTTGTCACTCGAGCGGAAACCATAACGGTTCTCGTTCACTGCACATGCGGAAATTTTTTCCTTCTGTGCCTTCATGCTACAGCACTCGTCGCTCTTGTGGCCAATTTTACCACATACTCTACACTTTGTCACTTCTTTAGCTGAGTTCCGACATTCATGTGCTTGATGTCCTAGACGCTTGCACAGCATGCATCTTCTCGATGGTTTCTTGGGAGCATTATCAAGACTCTTGAATTCTTTGGAGTCGACTGTACCCTTTCCCAGGTTTGACAGATTCTGCGCTTCCATGAAGCGATCAGTAGCGTCAGCTAGCTGTTGGAGTGACTTGCACTCGCGTTCTTTCAAAAATATTGTTAGTTTTGGTTGGCAACAACGGAGAAACTGTTCTGTGAGCATGTGGTCTGAAAGGCCATCGAATGTTCTGGGCACATCAGCTATGTCAACCCAGTGGTCGAAGTACCCTGAGAGTCTCACGGCTGTCTCCCGGTTTTTCCACCTTCTGGTCGTGCCTTGCGAAATTTTTCTATGTACCCTTGCGGAGGGAATCGAAACCTCTGCAACAAGGCTTTCTTTACTTTCTCATAGTCTAGAGAATCTCTGGCAGTCATTCGGCCAATTACTGTCAACGCTTCTCCACTCAAACACACGCTCACAGCTAAGGCCCATTTCTCTTGTGGCCAGCCTTGTCTTGTTGCCACACGTTCGAATCTTTGCAAGTAAGCGTGCAAATCATCACGTCGCTTATCGAACAGTGGAAGCAATTTCTGTGGATTCAGTACTGCAGAGGAGCTACTCGACTGAGCCATAGAATCAGAGTCAGCTGCTGCATCTACCCTCGGAGCTCCTTCTTGAAGCTTTAGCTTCAGCTCAAGGATTTGCTTCGCTCTCTCGTCGGCTTCCCTGCTCGCCTCTCTCTCAGCAGCACGTTCATCTCTTTGCCTCGCCTGTTCTGCCTCAACCCACTTACGCAATTCTGCGCCACTCAATCCTAGTTGTGCCCCAACAGCAGCTAATCTTTCTGTGTCCATCATCAAAACAAGTTTTGTGAATGTGCACTCGTGAGACGATAACTTCCTTCGTTCGACATTTCTACGAGCGGTATCTTGGCAGGCTCGCCAGATTGTGACGTAGTGTCAGTTTCGGGCCCCGGACCACTTAGCAAAGAACTGAATCGAAGCACGAACGCACAGACACACACACGAGAATATATTTACAATGAACGTAACTATGAACGAGTAATACTTAAAGTAGTTGAAACACGCAGTCTATAGCTGTACTCAGTGTCTCTCTAGTTAGAAAAGTCTCGCAGTGTTTTGATGTGGCTTGCGGGTCGCCAGCACCGATTGCTCGTGGGCTGTGCGCCACCTGGCTCGTTGCTGTCCTCAACCTACGTCGGACCACGCCATGACACGGCCTTCTGCCGCAGCAGCAGCAATCTGTAGCTGATTGGTAGCTCCGCAGCAGCTCTCCGCCACCACGCTCGTCTCAGCAGCGCACCGGGGTCGCGCCAGCTTCCCCGAACGGCAGCAGGAATATCAGGTCGCAGCAACCAAAACCCACAGCCACTCTGAATGGCAGCCAGCACCGCGGAAGCTAGCCTGGTCCCTGGGCCAGTCGCCCAGCCGGAGTCTAGGAAAGGCAGAGGGCCTAGATGCGGTTGTCTAGTTACCCGGACCGGACGTCCAGCCGAGAACTGACTCCTCGCACGCGCTGCCTCGAACCACCGCACGCACCACGCGCACACTTTGTTTTCCTCTTCGCCCCACACGGCAAACACTGAATTCTTTTTTTTCTACGCCTCTGTATCATGACAATGTTCATACCCAACTAACCAATATTTTAATCATTACTATCTTTATTTGTTTCATTATTTCTTTAGGTCTGACTGCTCAATAGAACAACACTTTTTTACCGCCGGATCTTACTCTAGTTTAAATGTATCAAGCCTAGCCCAATTTTATTGCATACATTTTCGTTTACTAAAGAGTTTTTCGCTACCTTCTAATTTAAGCTTGGCCTATGCCTGCTAACAGGTCTGTGCCACCAATATGAGCAATCATCACCCAAAATAATTGCGCGTGTCATGCGCTTTCACGCAAATTTGGCTCGGACTCGCCAGCGCAGGACCAGCGTTGCTGTCGCTCTTCGCTTCTTCGCAAAGCACAGTGTCAGCCAGGGCTCCCACCGCTATGAGTGAGTTCAACGCTTTCTACAGAGCATAATAGCATGACTTCTCTCACCTTAGATATATCCATACAGCTACGCAATATGTCACTACTTAGTGAGATTGGTTATCTCACTGCATGTAGGAGTCTCTCGTCAGTTACTTGGCCTTTTGGCAGCCTTCCTATATTGTACTTGCAGTCTCGCTTTTCCTTCCAATATTTACCGTGATAATAACTTACTCAAAAAGCCCCACGAAAGAAGCAGCGTCAAATTTTCAGGCATAAAATGCCTTTAGAAGGCCCCTCCATTGACCTTCAAGTTATTTGCGTCGCATCCTTAAAAGTATGGCGCTGCGCTGCATGGTCAAGCAAGCGGCGTCGAGCACCGCGTGGCGCTTGGTTGATACGAAACTTGCCGCAAGTTTCAGTTAGTTCAGATGAATTCGAGTTGAGTAGTAGAGCTTGAGGATTCACTAGTATGTGCGTCATTCTAAGTATACCAGCGCTTTGCACTACACTAAAAGACAAATAAATAGAGAGTTCCATTATTGTTCATTTTGCTGGGCCATGGTGCTTTCGCACGCGCAGCTACACCAGTAAGCTTCCAGGCTTCAGCCTCGTGATGGCCGTATGTTCTTTAACTATGCCAGTCATCAATATTGAATGTGCATCAATATTGAATGAACCGTTTACACTTTCAACGATGACGTGAATTATATGTGAAGGTAAGGCATGAGTTCGTAACATGCTCTGTTCCCATATTCTCGGGTTAAAAAATGAGTCTTTTACGACAGATCCTATATTTTCCTAACCAGATATCCAGGAAGCTTAACATATCAATATACTTAGTGTACGCAGAAATGAACGCAGCTAAACGTAACATTACGCAACACAACGAAGAGGCAAAGAGGAAATTTGTAGATTTATTTCTCGCACAGGCGAACGATTGAAGAAATGTTTCTAGAGGTTGACGCCTAGCATAGTGATCATAGGGGTAGGCATGCCGGAGCCGACTGTCGATTAAAGAGAGATGCAAGAAAAAAGTATTTTTTGAAATACATATGTTCTGTTGTTATTTAATTTATAAGCTGAGTTTTTTCTAATTTCATAACAAAAATCAAAAGATTACAAACTCGACATTAGTTGAAGTTGCTTTCAGAGAGTACAAGGTGGCTACTAAAATCTAAGAAGGGCTCATTGTTTACAGTCCCTTGGAAATAGTCACCGGCTCGTTGTCATTCTGTTTCACTCGACGAATCCACGTGCTCAAAATAACAATGATTGTCAAACTCTAACAGTGAAAGAAATCATTTTGAAAGACAAATTGTTGTCACCTGGACGAGCTTTCACTTATACCTTCAAACTCGGTTTTCTCGAGATCTTCATTCTTGAGTTTAGGCATCACGTTTTTTTGGCATTTTTGATGACTAGATTAGCATGAAATTTAGTGCGAATATTACTTAAAATGTGATATATTCATGTATAGTTTATAAAGCGTAATATGATATTTCTAAATATTACGAACCTAAGGCAAGCAATTATTGTGGGCAGAAAATTTTAAGAATTCTTACGTTACAGTTTTTGTTGCAAAATAAATTCTTATTACAATGTACTGGGAGCAGCACCGACCACAATGTATAACCACACAATGACCCCCTATCCACAATCCGCTACCAGGTGTCTACTGCAAATTTCGAAAGCGAAACATCTGTAAACAAAAAAGAAAATGTTATCAAGCAAGTGTTAATAAGAGAAAACAAGATAAAAGTGCAATACAGCGGTAAAAACAGACATTTTACCGCTCCTCATTGAAAGCATAAGACATAACAAAATGTTAACAAGAACGAAAAAATTGGCAGATCCCACATACAGTGGGAATCGATTATAGGTGAGGCACAAATGAGAAAGGTTGATGTGCAACTTTAAAATCAGCACAACATTACGAGGAGGTGGTAAATGATGCCGTACACAACTTTCGGGTCATGATTATCATGTATGGATGTGTCGTTTACCTTCGTCATCTATTCACGCCAAGGCATGTCAAATTTAGTATATCTGGAGCTAGCGAAACCGCCGCGAGCATGCTGTGAGTGTGGTATGCTATTATGTTCTTACATGACACACGTGTCAGGATTATCATGCTTGCACCAGTCATATATTTCGTCATCCAACAACGTCTCGTAACACCGAGTTTGGTGTATGTGGAGCTAGCAAAACGGCCGTAAGCGCATCATGAAGGGTCCAATATTCACCTTTTCATAAACGCCTCTCTGGGCGCCGCCATAGCCTTCCTCGGGCTGTGCAAATTGGCGCACACACTCGAAAATGCACTGGAAACACTGCGTCTTTAGCCTTTGTACTCTCGCGCATAGCCCATCATGGCGGTGTTCTTTTCTTCCTTCCTGTGTAAAGGTGTATACTCCAATGTAGCGTTGACGCACGCGTACGCTGGGCACAGTGACGCTACGTTAGCGAAACGCGAGCACTTCATAGTCTGACACCAGGCGCGGCCAGCGTCCGTCGGCGCGGCCCGACGGCAAGCGGTGAGAAATGCGACATGCTCCATTTTGCGACGATGCGTTAACCAGAGAACATGCGTCTGCCTCTTTATGTGACGGAGGAACGCCGGACGCGCTGAAACGCGCATGAGTCAAAGCAACGCAGAGCGGCGTGCGCCTGCAAGTATATGGCATGACCGGTGCCTGGCATGGCAACGCCGGCTTGACCCGATCAAATTAGCGCCGGTAAGCTCGCGCACCGCGTCACGTCGATATGTATTGGCGTCTTGGCTGGGGCATGTGGTTATGTTCCCACATGACACGCATCGCATGATTATCATTTTTGTACCAGCCACATACGTTCGTCATTCATTGACGTCACCTAATACGATATATGGCATATGTAAAGCTAGCGAAACGGCCGCGAGCGCATCAGGAACGTGTCATGTATTCATGTTTTTACATTACGCGCATGTCGTTATTATCATGTTTGTATGCGTCATTAGCCTATGTAGTCCGTTCGCGTCTGGTAATACCAAGTTTGGTACATGTGAAGCAATCTAAACGGCCGCGAGCGCATCAAGAGCGTAGCATGTAGTCATGCTGTTACATGACACGCATCTGATATTTATCATGTTTGCACCAGTATCATACCTTCGTCATCTATTCACGTCTCGTAATACCAAATTTGGTATAAGTGAAGCTAGAGAAACGGCCGTCAGCGTATCATCAGTGTGGCGTGTAGTCATGTTGTTAAATGACACGCATTTCCTGAGTATCACGTTTGCACCAGTCACATACCTTCATCATCCATTCACGTACCGTAATACTAAATTTGGTATATGTGACGCTTGAAATGCCCGTGAGCGCAACATAAGCTTGGCATGCAGTCATGCTGTTACATGACAAGCATGTCATGATATTTATGTTAGGGTCTGTCACTTGTATTCGCCTTGCAATCATGTCATACCATATACGAGCTTTGCAACATGCCATGTGAACGAAACCACCGCAAGAGCTGCAGGATCTTGAAATATATATCATGGCCTTCATGACATTCATGTCATAATTTTCATGTAGTGACTAGTCAAATATGTTCTTTATACAGTCATGTTATGCCATACCAAATTTGGTATCGATACCAATATCGAAACGGCCAGGAGAGCTAAATGTCGTAGGCCGATAGAGAGATAGATAGATGCGCGCAAAGTCGCTCAAGTTTGCTAAGAAATGCTATGCATTTAAAAATGCTATTAACGAGAACGAAAAGAAATTGGGCGCTATTCAAGATATTATGCGCACAGTCATCGGAAATTACTCTTTGTGAATATGCGTGCCTTTTTTTAGTTCGCCGTTTCTTTTTTATATCCCTTACTGACCCGAAGGACTCGGGAGAAGTTAGCGCGCTTTTAGCGGGTTAGCACACGGCGTTTCACGCTGGCAGGGAACCCATGGTTGGGATCTTCAGCGTGAAGTCTCAGCGTAATACCCAACCATGATCGGCATTTGTCGCGCAAATTCTTAAGGAAAATCATCATATCAACGTTGAGTGCTTTGACATTGCTTAAGAAATAGGCAATTCGTATAAAATACATTGCGAAAATAGGTATCTGAATGATATGACAGCCAGAAAGGCTATGCAAGCCGCGTTTTCCGCACGCCGACGCATGCACCGTTTGTTAGCGAGTTTTTTTATTGAAAAAATGCGACTGTCGTGTGATCAGATATGTCGTGTGTATACGAAAGCAACGACGTGAAATAAACATCAAGGTATCCGCGTTGTGTCCTGTCTCTACACAATTCATATCGCTTGTTTGCGCTACTGTTCTGATCTGAGTTCTACTATCTATTTGGGAAACTTCCACGTGTCATTTTTTTTACCTATAAGCACCTGACAATTCGCAAGTGGGCCTTATGCCAATAATTCTTAACTTCATAGGTGCGTTTGTAAAACATACAATTACATATCTGTGAGTCCATAGGTCGGTAAGATTTGTTCAGCTCACTCAGACTCACTCATCTAATATTTTTGGAGCTTTGGACTCACTCAGACTGAGCCCCGCCGCGGTATAATTCTAGTGGCTAAGGTACTCGGCTGCTGACCCGCAGGTCGCGGGATCAAATCCCGGCTGCGGCGGCTGCATTTCCAATGGAGGGGGAAATGTAGGCCCGTCTGCTCAGATTTGGGTGCATGTTAAAGAACCCCAGATGGGTGAAATTTCTGGAGCCCTGCACTACTACGGCGTCTCGCATAATCGTATGGTGTGTTCGGGACGTTAAACCCCACATATAATCATGTTCATCCCTGGGACTCAAAGTCACCAAAATATTACTATCCCGGACTCACTCACATTCAGACTGACAGTTCGATCTGAGTCTGAGCGAGTGCTAATCAGCCGACTCACGAGTCCGGCATTATTAAATTAGCCTCTTCGCCCGTGGTGTCAACGCCTTTTAGCACCAATATCTCATGTAATCACTGCTCTTCTTGGTGCCGTTAGACATTGTATCTTCAAAAACTAGTTCTGAAAGCTTCCAAGCCAGTAAGTTCACTTTTTCTTGGAAGAGGTGACACCGTAGTATATAATCATGTAGAAGTTCCCTGAAAGGGTGGGAGAGGGGAAGTGAAAGCACTCTTTCTACGTAATTCAAGCCTCTACGAATAAATATTGAAACAGTGTATGAGCGACACTGCTTTGGAATACCTGTGAGTACACGTAAGCATAAAGGTAAATCCATGTAAGTCTGATAGCAATGCTGAAGGTGACTAGATAGGACCTTAGGTCGGGAAAAAAGTGTATAATTCACTCAGACTTACTAAGAAAGTATATTTCGCGCTTTCGACTCATTAAGACCCAGACTCACTAAAATGTTCCTTAGTCAGACTCAACCGGATTCCTTTGAACGAAACTTTTAGTCAACCGGACTCACCCAGGCTCCGACTCACAGCTCGATCTGAGTGAGTGAGTACGAGTGAATAAACTCATGTGGGAGTTTTCCGAACTATGTCGGGGATCTCTGAAAATGTTTTAGGTCTCGTCTTATACACTGCGTCAACATCGCAGAAGGGAATGTAAACTGCCACCTGACTCAGTGCTATATGTTTATGATGTATAAAAATGTCTTCTTTAGGAGTTGAAAAAAAGGGGTATGCAGTATATTTGCTCTTCTTACAGACTACCAGCAGGGATACGACCCTTACGCTTCTGCATACCAGATGCCATACGACCCTGCTTACCAAGGCTACAACAACTACGAAGCTTACTCGCCTGCAGATCAGCTCATCGCAGGTTAGTCTCTCTTTTTATGAAGACACCATTTCTTTCTTGGGGTACTTGGAAGCAAAAATTTTGGTCTGTCGGTCTGTCTTTCTGTACATTTGTCTGTTTGTCTGCAGAAACGATACCCCATACGGCCAAATCCAACCATATCCGCAGCATCCACCAATACTGCTCAAGTTTCAGCGTACATACTAGTGCAATTGTCGGCTGAAAAGCAATTATTGCGCATATCTGAGGCACAATAACACGTCCATAATCTGTATGTGTGTCTTTATATTAGAGAAGGCATGCATGAATAATTGTAAGGACCGTAGCGTTTATCACGCTGCGCTGACAATGCAACGCTATGCACAAAAAGGCAAGTGCTTCCAACGCTTTGCTAAGACGACACAGAGGTGGCACCTGCCCGTCACGTTGCGTTCTACACCGTATCGCCCCCGAGAAAGACGCGCACGCCTTTCTTCGTTATAGAAGATAACAGCCAGATATCGGTCGTGTCTCACGTGCCTCAAGGCGCTCACTTGCCTTCGCTGCACAGATGCAGGAACTGCAATGGAGCACTTCCACGATACAGTTCACCGAATTCACCGAAATAAACGTTTTGCTCCCTCTCTCTATACGCAAGACGATCGTCTTTTGACGACAATTCCAGGGGATCATGCAGATTCAGGGCAAATTTTTTCATCTGGCTATTAGTAGTTCCGTCATTAGTGATTACTCCGTTATGATATTATTTTATGTCGCAGTTGCATCACAGGATGAATAAAATTCATGGCCATAATGCTTGACAAGATTGCGCTAGTTAATACGTCGCAGGCTGTTGCTGGTGGCCATGTCTTCTGACGCTGTAGGCAACCACTCCTTTCTGTCACATATGGTGCACTCACCGGTTGTTGAATAGCGAGAATGAATAGTTAGGCGTACTAACACGTACCCCAGTACAAAACTGCATGATTATGACGTTTATTTGTGGAATTGCTATCATAAAGCTGTCAATCACAAACACGCGTTGCAAGCGATAACCATGTTTGAAAACACAAAACTGCCCTCTCTGCCTTCAGGTGGGAAGCATAAGGAAAGGAGGAGAACAGGTGTCGGGTGTCGATGAACAACGTTTTCATATGGTGCCGGGGTCAGATGAAACTTATTCGTGGCCTGCATATGAGCCGCAGATCTAAGGTTGCCGACTCTGCCAAATATTTTGTCACACCTGAGACTATAGCAATGGTCACGCTACAAAGTTGCCAATGGCTCCTTTGTTCTAAAAATTCCGCCATATCCACGAAGTGAATGATGATGAGTGGGCGAAGCTCTGGAGGTAAACCTGGTAAACCATGAATCCTCTGTACAATTTGCCCACTCGATTTTATTACATCGCTCCCCCAGCGTACGTCGCCGCACTAAATCGAACGATTGCCTTCAACCAATGACACGCGCCATATGTGACATCATTCCTATTTTATAAGATCTCGCGTCTTTCATCAACTACAAGTACCGCTTTCTAGTTTATAACATCTTGCATCTTTTCATCATCAGCTACAAGTACCACAATCTAGTAAACACTACAAGAACTAAACGAGAGGTGGCTACATACAGGAGACGGTACCGCCATCTAGTGAACACTGCAAGAACTAAACTAGAGGTGGCTACATACAGGGGACGGTACCGCCATCTAGTGAACACTGCAAGAACTAAACTAGAGGTGGCTACATACAGGCTACAGGGGACGCACAGCCCACGCCCTAAGGAGCTTCGCCCCTAAAACTGCTGCTTTGGCTCTATCATTTTGCTGCTCGATTCGTCAGTCACACGAATACAGTCACTGACGTCTGAATCTTACATGCAGGTACAGAACATCCACGCAATTCAGGGGGCAAGGGAAGTGCTCTCTGTGTGCGAGTAGGTCAGAATTTTGTGCGGCGGCATGCATTAGTCACAAGCAGATAGGAACATAGGTCGCCTTGAGTGGTTTTCTTGGTCTCCATTGACCTCGCAAACGCTGCAAGCAACAGCTTTGCATTAAATTCAACATGTTCTACTGTCCATCATACCACTCCATCGTTTGTTTTATCAGGAACACAGAAATCGATGTTGAACGTGCGCAATTCCTCGCTCGTTATTTGTGGAAGTGCTCTCGCGTTCCATTCTGACGTGAACGGGGCAATTATAAAGACATATTGTGTACTATCGAGAGGTTGAACAGTAAACTTGGGCGTATGTAATGCAAGTCATAGAAAGTAGATGAGTATAAGGGGACGACCGCATGAACGCCACGTCTATCTGTCTTTGTCGCCATCAGTTTTGCAAGTTGAAAATAGGTCTCGACAAGCATATTTAAGTAATTTATTTATTGTCTATACTACAGCACACACGGCAAGAACAAAAATTGCACTGAAAACTTTGCCAAAGTGCCATGTATTATTACGTGCAACACGTGTAATTCAGCAACGATACATATTACTTGCGTGCATGGTAAATGGTTGTCGAACACAAGCCGCACACAAATGTCACCGTTTACTTCAAAGACAGCAAGATGGAAAATAGAAAATTCAGCGGATTTGACGTACCTGCAAATCGACGATATGCGAAGCATGTAGAAGGAAGGCGAATGTGCTGCAATTTTTTTAGTGAGCGACACATCACGAAATGATGCTAAATATAGGTACAAATAATGTACGCACCTGAATATGTTGAAGAGTTGCAGATGTTTATATAACCAGTTGTTTGAAGTTGTGCAACAATGCCAAAGGGAACAATGGTATTAGCAACACCAGAAGCTGATACGATGAGCTGATGCTCGCTAGGATGCTGGCCCTGAACACGGCTACATAAATCAACTTCAGTGCATAAAAACTGGCTGCAATCGACGTTAACCTGACGTCACGGCTGTATCAAATAAATAAATAAGTAATGTTTCGAAAATTGGGTAGCCAGCACTGCAACCACTACGGATGTTTCATGAATATTAGCGTCTATTTGAAAAGTAGTTCCAAGACCTGGCGTACGTTTGTGGTAAAATGCTTCATTTCCATGCAGAATGCTTGCATGGGTTCAATTCCACCTGGGACCCTGACATTTATTCTTTGTACTCGTCGGGTCGACGCGATCGATATCGGGGATTTCTTAACGCACGCACGTCGAAATTGCCCATGTGTGTTTTCATCGTTCCTGGGTACATACTAAATGTCAATCACCTGTGGCACATACCCGCCCGTCGTTATGTGCCACTTTCTGGCGGGAAGCGTTTGACGACGTACGCGACTTGATGTCACATTATTCATGTCTTGACCTGCGCGTCATATTTGTCGAATTGTCTTACCCTCTCATGCTAATTTTGGTTCACGCCAAATTGAGGGGTTGAGCACGAGAGCACCCAAACGTAAGCGGATAGATTGATAGATAAATAGATAGATAGATAGATAGATAGATAGATAGATAGATAGATAAATAGATAAATAGATAGATAAATAGATAGATAAATAGATAAATGGATAAATAGACAGATAGATAGATAGATAGATAAATAGATAGATAGATAGATAGATAGATAGATAAATAGAAAGATAGATAGACACATAGATAAATAGATAGATAGATAGATAGATAGATAGATAGATAAATAGATAGATAGATAGATAGATAGATAGATAGATAAATAGATAGATAAATAGATAAATAGATAGATAGATAGATAGATAAATAAATAGATAAATAAATAGATAGATAGATAAATAAATAGATAGATAGATAAATAGATAGATAGATAAATAGATAGATAGATAAATAGATAGATAGATAGATAAATAGATAGATAGATAGATAGATAGATAGATAGATAGATAGATAGATAGATAGATAGATAGATAGATAGATAGATAGATAGATAGATAGATAGATAGATAGATAGATAGATAGATAGATAGATAGATACGCTCCAAGTCACCGAAGTTCGCTGAGAAGTGCTATATATTTAAAAGGCAGAAAATCACCAAGAGGCTTTAGACTCATTTACATTTGAGCGTCACGTAGTTGCCGCAAATACGTCTGAGCAAATAAAGAAACATAAACATGGGTTATGTCTAGTTACAGTCTCCAAGAGACGCAAAAATTTAGCATAAACTGAACATAACTTCCCACTTTATCATTTTAATTCATTCAGAAAATCAGTCACAACTGAATGCGGCGCCTGGTAAGTACAAAATAGCGATTATTGGTAACCTCTTTTCGTTTCAACTTTGCGGTGAGTTTTTATGTGTTGCTGAAAGTACTTGACTAAACGTGTCACCGGCTCTTATAGCTGCCCCCAAGTAAGTATGCATTTTGCTAATGCCATTTTCATTTGATTTGAATTGTTGTCAATTATCTCCATTTGCCAGTTAATAACAGACGGAACACTGCTTCACAGAGAATATGAGAAACCAGGATAGTAGTAGTGCTAGCTGAATAATCTCAAAAAAATATTGCTGTATATATATGACTAAAGCTGTTCCTTCTGGGTTTGAAAATTTATCCACTCCAATAATATTTTTTAAATCCTTTCTTTTTTGTGCTAAAACAGACTTTTCATATGTCTAACTGGTTATATAAAACGAAATGATTCCTACACTGGATGCCGTTCACGTGCCACACACGCTTGCAGTTCTGAAGCACACTCTAGCACCTGTAACATAGAAGCACTGCTAATACTTTCATGTACTATGTTATGCTCTAGGGTGAAACAAATATTTGTAACAGAAAATTTCGTCATATTTTGGTTTTCAAAATGTATATGCGAAACTAGGGGGCTAGTTAATAAAATATTATAAAATTAGCAAGTTTTGTGAATTTCAAGCTCTACTCATTTAGTTAAACGCCTTGACATCACTATGACTATCCCCTTTTCATAGCCCATGTAACAATCAGATGAGTGAGATCTTTACAGCATGTATTGCTCCGAAACAATAGCAAACGCTACACCGCACGTGTCTGAGTCTTGAAAGTGAAGCGATAACGGGGCAGCCGATGTACGCGATGTAATGACCCTTACGTCTCATCGGAACGCTTGGTGCAGTAAATGCAATTTGGAATAAAAATTAAGCACATGTGAACGAACAAATTACCATAGTGCAAAAACGCTATCATAATACGCCATTATGAAGTCACAGATCACCGGAGCTTTAATCGTGGTCATGGTATCACTATGGTGTCTCGTAACGTGATGTCACACTGTGACGTCATTTTCATCATATGGTGCCTTGGTAAAAAGTGGACCGCTCATGAAAGCAGTGCAAACAACGCAAGGTGCCTCGGATCTTGGAGCCCTTTAAAACACACGTTAGGTGCAGAGAGCCTTCGAAGGGTTGCAGGGCTGGATGATTACATCAACTAAGAAGAAAAAAAAATACACCGTCTTCCACTGGAAGAATTAAGCTTGCGAAGCAGCGCATGGGTCGAGTTGAAGCTCTGTTCACCCCCGGCGCGTGGCCCGATGTTTACGCGTATTTGCAAATAGATCACGCCATGAATTCACTGTATTTTTTTTTGCTGTTACTCGTCTCGAGCTCTTGTAGCAACTCACCACGCGGTTTGCCCAATATCACTTCCCGACGCAATCACGTGATTACTGAGAGAGCGTAAGGGGAAAATGCAACACCCTCTAATAGAGCCACTTAGGCAGGCCCGAACGCGCAAGTGCTTTCGGGCCTGCATTTGCTTGATGAGGGTGAAGGGTAGCTTAGCACAGGAGACAGAGGAGGATGAGGGTATACGGACGTGCTGTATAGTTGTAGAGTCAACAGGAGGACAAAGAGGAGAGAGGACGCGCATGCGTGGTAAGGGTGGTTACGCCGCACAACGAATTTAACTCCGCCTATTGTGTTTTGCATCTGAAAGAAGATGGCTTTCTTGTTCAGGTCGTCTTAGCTGATTGCATAAGAGAGCCGATGAGTTATTGAACGAATATTGTCTTTAAAACTTCAGTATGCTATGCTTTGAGTCAAATAAATAATGAATGAAATAGAGAACGTTTGTGAGAAAGCACGTCTATACCATTCATTTATGTTAGCCTAGCGGTGCACCTATAGTACTTATTTGACATTGTCAACCTCATTCTTCGAACCATCATATTGAAGGTAATTTTTGTACAATGCAGTCATATGCATGAACAATAACAAAGTAATATAGAAAATAATTAACACCTTTGGTGATCCACCGTATACATACAGAGTGTGAGAAAGGCTAGAGTGCCCACCTGCACGACTATTGTATCGCAGGTATAAAAAATTCCGGGTCCGAGTGTGAATTAAAGCCGAGTCGCTTGCCTGGTAAGCCGGTGTTCGAAAGACATGCAATGAAAATCAATAAATAATTACGCATGTCAAATTTCAGTATCCAACTTAACAAAAAGTCAAGATCTAATGCCTATTCAAGACCAGTGGAGTTATGATTGCTTACAACGGCTTCAGGGAAACTGTTCCAAGTTTCACGGGAGTTAAGCTAACCCTTCCTACTTTTTGCCGGGTATGCTTGTTCTACCCTTCGCATCAGATTGACATGGAGAACGTGTTGGGCTGTTTTGCGGTTGCGTTGGGTGTTTCATTATGTGCGCCCGTCGGAATCTCTTTGCTGTTAGTTCGAGTATTTATTGGCACATTGATTTGAAGCATTGCCTTTTTTTTATTCCAGAGCCGCCTCTTCGAAGTTCAACTGCACTACACTCGCTATTTCCTTCGTGGTGCTTACTTTCATCATCGTTGTAATCGTATTTCTGGCTTCAATGAGTGAGCGAAATTTTTTGTTCTACTGTAAGAAGAGTGCTCAAGTGTGGGGCTGTTTCTAGAGTTTTGTGACCCAGTAAAAAAAATATCCAGTGACGTCCAAAACTTTACAAACTGCCTAATCTCATGCAAGATTAAGGAAACATTGGCACATGAAATGCCATTGAAAGTTATAATTCATTACATCTCTAACATCGTATGACAGTGCAAGCGCGATGAAGCGGTAAAAACACGAACTAGAAAATCAAGGACACATTGCAAATTCCAAGTTGTGTTCGACCAAAGCCTGTGTCTATTCTAGTGACTATGTCATGTCTTCTTCTTTTTTCTTGCATGACGCTCCCAATAGAGTGGGCATTCAGCCATTCTTCTTCTGGCATTTGGTATCCGGATTTTCCTTCGCTTACCTCTTGTCAGGTTTCTTTTTTGTTTTCATGTGACTGCCTTTTCTACTCATTCGTTAATTTATTAAGCGTCCAATACCAATGCGAAACTAAGCTTGTTAATGCGGGTAGACGAAGAAATTTCAGTTTATTGCTTCAGGCAAGGGCCACACGTGAGAGCCATTTCCTGAGCTTCTTTGAGTTGAAATATCCAATCCAAAGCAGTTTTTGCACCATTTTATCGACGCTTTATGATACCTCATTATATTGACCGAAGGCCTCAAATGTCCTTGGAAATAAGCTCACGCTCTATTATCTCACCTTGCGGAGCCCCTTGTCGACGAGAGACTAAGATTAGTGAGTGAACTAAATGCATCACCCGTTCTTTTCTCACTAAGGTCAATGATATATTATCTAATGCCTTCCTACTCATCCAGTTATTGCTTTCTCTAGCTTTGCTTGACAAGCTCTAAGCACTTCATCAACATGCTAAAATCATAAGTTGTGTAGTTTAGATGAAGTGGAATAAAAGTATCCGTATATTAACCTTGCTCTTAAGTGTGACTCTCTCAAATTAGTGTGAAGTAATGTTTAAGATTACAATAGAGCGAATGCACCTTTACGCGCAACTTTTTACACAACATAAAGAGTCCATTGCGTAACGCAGCAAGAGTGCTTTGGTAAATGTGACCTTTCTCTGCCTTGCCGTTCGCGCCTCGCAATTAAGTCTTGTCTCGCCTCGTACACCTTTCATCAGACGCCGACTATCAAACTAACGGAGGCGATGAAGACGACCTGCGAGAAAACGGTGGAAGTGGAGGAGCCGGAGGAGGAAGCAGTGGTGGTAGTGGACGACCTTTTCCGCCAGTTCAAGTACCCGTCGTCGAAGTAGTGGTGGTTCCACGCCGTTCGAACACGACTGTCACTCAACAGCTACCAAGTGCATCTCCGAGTGCACCGGCTCCAACGCCACCGAGTGCACCGGCTCCGACGCGACCACCGGTAGTCACAGCAGGTATGTTTATGTAAGCAAAGGCATCTCAGAAAACAGGCTACCTTTGCAGGTGTGGGGCTTCGCCGCAAGAGATAGGGGAGCCGTGTTTTTTTTCTTTGAATTGATATAATATATGAGCAGCCACAAAGCGAACAAGTTAAGAAACTCATGGTACCCTGCAGTAGACTGACGATAGTAGAAAATGAGAAGAGCAATTTAAAAGCAAAATGAGAAGAGCAAGTATTGGTTCTAGTAACAAAATAGTGACGGTTCTTGTAAAACTAGCCGGGCCTTCCATGTAATCACTCCACTAAGCCTTTAGGAGTAGGCGGTTAGAAAATTGTCAGTAGGTAGATGTATGCAATGCGCCATTCGGACATTCTTGACACATTTCACTCGCGAAGAGGTGCGAGACAGGGTGAGGGGGGGGGGGGGGGCTATTGTCTAACGTATGGATACCCACGTGTAAATGAGTGAACGCCTGCGTCCCTCATTACCATGCGTGAGTAGATAGCGCTGTGACGTATTAATGGACAATTATGACAAAATCTTAAGCACATAAATTAAACAAACGTTGTTCGAAGTCATTGTGTGGCTGTAATCGTGCCCAAGATGCATTTGAGAAACTTTCATTCGAACACTGTACATCTTCGGAGCAGGTTATTATTCTGTCTCATAAGAACAAGGAGCATTGCACGATGTGACATCTTTTTTTCGTCCCAACGGTTGACGAGGTTCCAGTGAGATTGCCATCACATAAAAGCTGTTTCCATGCCACGATGGTTGGATGGATGAAAAAATTTTATTGGGGTCCTGAAGGATTCCACTCCTGTTTTATAGGGGTAAGATCGCTGGCCGCTCCCACGTTGGGACGGGGAGGCCCAACCTCACCGCCGCATCGTGGGCCTTCTGGACAGCCTTGAGTTGTTGTATGAGAACCGGACTCGTGAGCATTAAATGAAAGGAGTTCTCAGAAAATTCTTCATTTTTTATTTGTAAAGAGGGGCACCTCCAGAGCATGTGGTTAAAATCAATGCGATTCTAGCAGTCTGGACAAAGTTCTGAAATATTGGAGTAATGGCTATAAATTACGAGGCTAGGGTATGTTCCCGTCTGAAGCATGCGAAGAGAGATTGCCTGTGGCCTAGACAGCTTTTCGTGTGGCAATGGAAATGACCTACGGCCTAATTGATAATGCTTCGTGATCTCGTTGAAGGTAGTCAAAATGTCTCTAAAATGAAGGCTGGTGGCTGACTCCTCTGTCTGAGAAGCACAAGTCCCGGCGCGGTAAATGAAGCCTCGCGCCTTGGAGTGGGCTAGCTCGTTGACATTGGCAAGGCCTCCAACCCTCAAGCCAAGGTGAGCAGGGAACCAAATAATTGTGTGGTGGGTGAGTTCCTTGTGAGCGAGAATTTTCAAAACTTTCTTGCAAACGGCACCAGAAGCGAAGGCCCTAACAGCGGATTTAGAGTCCGTATAAATATCAGTCCTTTGTGGATCAAGGAGTGCTAGTGCAATGGCCATCTGATCTGCTTTGTAAGAAGAGGGGGTTCGAACCGACGCCGAGGATAAAATCTGACCCTTAGTATCTACGGATACTACCGCAAAGCGAGCGGAAACGCCATACTGGGTGGCATCAACGAAGCATGAAACAGACGATTGTTTGTGAGCTTGAGCTAAAAGAGAGGAGGCTCGAGCGACACGCCTGCCCACGTTGTACTGTGGATGCATATTTCGTGAAAAGGGGCATACTTTGATGTGAGAGCGTATATAATCATCGAGTGGCGTATTTTGCACTTCGAGCGTCAGGGGGTTCACTCCAGTGTCAATCAGAATCTTTCTCCCCGCTGGTGTGATCGAAAGCCTGGCAACCTGTGCCGTTTCTTGAGCCTCGATAACTTCTTCAAGCGTGTTGTGGACTTCAAGCTTCATAATGTTCTCAGTGCTTGTGCGCATAGGAATGCCAAGAACTTTCTTGATGCTTTTCCTTATGAGGATGTTCAATTTATTTCTTTCATGGAGTTGCCACCTGTGCATAGATGCGACATAGCTTATGTGGCTCATCAAGAATGCATGGAATAGTCTGAGCAGGTTTTGCTCTCGAAGACCACCTCAACTGTTGGAAATGCGTGAGATTAGTCGGATGACCCCTTCCGCCTTAGAAGTCAGACAGTCGATCGTGCGGCCATTCTGTCCATTAGCCTCGATAATCATGCCCAGAACGCGTATGAAGTCCACCCTTGGAATACGCTGCCCCGATGCCGTGTGCAGCCTAATGTCGATGTCAGCCAGTGGTTGCCAGTTTTTGTGTTTGGGTCCCCGTCTCGTGGGTAGATATAAGAGAAGTTCGGACTTTGCTGGCGAGAGCTTGAGGCCCATTTCATTTATGTAGACTTCAACACTGTCTACGGCCTCTTGAAGAGAGCTCTCCACAGAGCCCTCCGAGCCACCGACACTCCATATGGTGATGTCATCCGCGTAGATGGCGAACTTAATGCCCTCTTGGTTTGAGAGCTTTGCAGCAAGGCCGCACATTGCAATGTAAAAAGCAGTGGGGAGACGACTGAGCCCTGCGGGGTGCCGAAAGAACCGAGATCGTAGGGCTCAGACTTGAGATCCCCAAGCTGTATAGTGGATTTTCTATTTCTGAGGAACGAGCTGGTGAACTTGTGAAAGTTGGCTCCTAAGTTGAGAGAAGAGATGGAGGCAAGTATGTGGGAGTGTGAGACATTGTCAAATGCCTTTTCAAGATCCAGACCGAGAATAACTCTAACGTCTTTTGTCTCCTGATCTATGATGTGATGCTTCAGCATTTTCATGACGTCCTGAGTAGATAGGTGTGGTCTAAAACCTACCATGTTGTACGGAAACAGGTTAGTCTTCTCTATGTGCTTTGATATTCGATCGTTGATGACATGCTCGGCGACCTTGCCTATACAAGACGTCAGTGAAATGGGTCGTAAGTTGCTAAAACTGGGACTCCGGCCAGGTTTAGGTATGAGAATAACCGACGCCCTTTTCCATTGCTCAGGGGAAGTCCCCGTCTCCCAAATACGATTGATTTCTTTGGGAAGGTAGGTGACAGAGTCATCTTCTAAATTGCGTAGTGTCTTGTTTGTAATGCCATCCGGGCCCGGGCTAGAGTTCCCATTAAGATTGTTTAAGATGGTGCGGACCTCTTCTTCCTGGAAGGACTTGTCCAATTCGAAGGCTGGTGATCCCGTGTATTGCGCGTAGCCAGAAGGAGCCCGGGTTGTGTCCAAAGGGAGATATCTCTGTGCCAGACACTTCGTTATTTCCGTGTCCGATTTAACTTTCCTTTCTGAGTGCAGTATTCGGTCTACCAAGCGCGTCTGGTTGGATTTAGATTTAGACTCCTGCAGCAGGTGTTTGAGGAGGTTCCATTTTCCCCCAACTTTCATCTGACCATCCACCTTGTTGCAAATCTCGTCCCAATGCTGTTTTTCCAGCGTCTGACAGTAAGTTGTTATTTCTTGGTTAAGACTTGCGATGCGTTTTCGCAGTCTTCGATTCATACGGTGTGCTTTCCACCTGGCTAGGAGGGCGCTTTTAGCCTCAAGAAGATGAGCAAGCCTACTATCCAATTTATTGACCGGTAGATCAGTCTCTATCGTTTTGGTGGCCGACTTGACGTCTTCGACCAGCTGAGACAGCTACTTGTCGAAATTCGGTGAGTCATTAATCTCTTCTGCGCTCTTCGCTCTGATCTTACGGAAGAGGTCCCAATCTGTAAATTTGAAAGCTTTAGGGGGCTTTGCTTGAATTTGTAATGTCGTACTCAAAATACAATGGTCACTCCCCAAGTTTTCTCCTAAGTTTAACCATGATAGCTCCCCCGTGGTTGTGACAAAGATGAGGTCTGGGATAATATCCCTAGAGCAAGAATTTCCAGTGCCGGTAGGAAACGTGGGGTCAGTGACCAAAGTAAGATTTAGATCCGATACCGCTTGCCAGAGCTCGGCTCCCTTGGCGGTGGTGCGAGGGTAGCCCCAAGCTTGATGGGCTGCGTTGAAATCTCCCGCTACAACTATGGGTGCGTCCACTTTCCTAGCGATCGTAACGGCTTTTGTTAACAATGAGGTGAAGCGATGGTGCCTGCCTTTTGGGGAGCTATATATGTGGAGTATGAAAATGCTATTTTCAAGGTTGCTGCCAGGTATAATTTCTAAAAGAGAGTGTTCAATCTTGCTATTTGCCATGTGCAAATTGTGCTCAATGTAAGTGTACTTCTTGGACACAAACGTGCAGATACCGCGGCCATCTGGAGGTTTCGTGATGTGATGTGTGTAGCCTGGCAGGCTCATTGTTTCCGTAAGCGTCTCCTGTAGCATAATAACATGTGGTCGAATCGGCTGGGATTTAATATACTGCTGGAGAGCTGCCTTCTTTGATTGGAAGCCCCAGCAGTTCCACTGCCAAATTACGAAATTTTTAAGGTGTCCCGCCATTGTTGGGACCCTCAAAAGTTCTCTCCTGAGAGACGCTACGGGTTGCCACCTTCTGCACGATCCTGACCTTAGGTAATACTTGGGCTGGAGTAGCCTCGGCTGATTGTAAAGCTTTAACTTGGTCAGCCTCGATCTTTGTGACTCTGCTGTCCAATACCGCAATCGACTCGACCACCGCCCTGAGAGCATTTTTGATATCATTCAAGGTTTCCTTGACCTCTGTTTTGAAATCTCTGTCCTCGTTATTGGCCGGTTGTGCTAGCGCTCTTCTTTTTGTTGGTTTTGTCCCTGGATGGACGTCCATGGGTACCTCATCGTGACTCGCATCCGATGTGGCCTCTGTACAGGGAACTGTGTTTGAAGGAGACGGAGACGAAACCTGCTGTGATTTCCTTAAGTCGGCTATTTCAGCCCTGAGTTGCTCGACAATGGCCCTAAGGTTAGCATTTTCCCTTTGCATCTGCGCATATATATCTGAGTGTTGCTCTGGATTGGTACCCCCCCCCCTCTTTACCTGTGGTTGGGAGCCCTTGATCTTGGATGCCCAGGTCTGGTGCTCATTTCCTTGCTGCACACCATTGCGGACGGTAGGCACCCGTGAGTTAGAACGGCCCTTGGATCTAGAATGTCCTCTGGATCTCGAACGGCCCCTTGCTCTGCCTCTGGAACGGGATCGCCCTCGCGGTGGTTGTAGATGTTGGCTGACGTCACGCGGGCGCCAGCTGCTGCTCGGGCGCTCAGTCGTAGCGCGGCCGCCTGCAGCGGCTGGTAGCGATAGGAAGTCTCCTCCACTATCTGTGAAGTTCATGTCGTCGGCGTCTTGTTCCGCAAATTCTATCGTATATTGCATCCATCGCTCTCGTCTTCGTCGACGGACTATGTAGGGCACTTGAAAATGATGCTTACACGTCTTGTCTGCCGTGAGATGTGGACCCCCACACAACTTGCATTCTGGAGTGCAGACGTGATCCTCCGAAGGAGATGACATACCACACCCTCTACATACGGCCTCCTCTGGATGGGGACAAACATCGGCTCGATGACCTAGCTTTCCACAGGCATAACAGACATCCGTCTGTTGACTATACAGGGTGCAGCGAACCAAAGTATTTCCACATTTGACGTAATTTGGCACTTTTAGTCCGTCAAAGAGGATGATTACCGCGGTGGAATTCTTGATTCTTTTCACTTGAGGTGCAGTCGGTTTCCTTGGGTGTACAATAAGTGAATAAAGTTGTTCTTGACTGATGTCGGCGTCAACACCCCTGATGATACCTTTGCAGGTGTCGTCGGGGGCAGCTCGGTAGGCACTAACATCAAAACTGGCGGTACCGAGAGTATTGGCGGTGATCTTGGAATACGCTCTGGCATTCCTCTCCGCTGGAGCGCTTATAGCTGCAATGTTCTGCATCATATTCGGGCATACCACGTCTTCCGTGACTTCTTCCTCACTGAGTGCTGCAGCCACTGCGAGTGCCTTCGCGAACTTAACTTGACTCACAGTTCTCATGTCCAGGCCATTTCTAGGTCTCACGATGACTCGATGGTGATCTCTTGGAAGGTAAGGAAGTCTAGAAGCAGCGATAAGACGCCTCTTCACCGCAGCCCAAGAGCGCTGAGGCGACCACGCGTCGCCGTGCATGGAGACACTTGCTCGCGTCTCGGTCCTGGGGGTATGCGTCCCGCGCAGTTTACGTTTAGCGGTAGCCACAGACCATCCAGAATCTTGAAGATCATCGGGAGTGATATCCTCCCCATCGACAGAGACTTGCATAGACATTCCGTACGCAAAGTGCTGAAACACCGTTTCGAGAAGGGCCGGCGGCCGCTCCGCCGTAGCCTAAGCCTAGCGCTCAGCTGAGCAGATGGGCAAACAGAAGAGTCTCGAAAAAGGGTCAAAAAGCTCACCCAGAGTGAAATACTTGGTATAGATGTAGTCCGTGTGGTTTTATGCGTCGACTGGCACCAAAAGGCCACATGCCACGATTGCAGAAAACAAAAGCGTTCCGTTCATTCGGTTCACAGCCGCCACTAAACGTCGTTTCGTTTCATATGCACTCCGAATGCTCTGCTCTTTTGATTAACAACACGTTTCTTGCCAACTTTCTTTGTAGCAGACACTGCAGAACTTTTCAGATGCAATATAACGATCTGTCTGTCATGATATTATTAAATTGTCATGAGCGGTAACCACGAGCACGCGTTTTTTGCCATTTAAGAATGCTTTGCAATCAAATCCATTTTAAAATGCGATACAGCAGTCTTTCCCAAAACAAAAATGTCTGTGCAGTTTCCACGGACTGGCCGGCCCGGCCCTATTTCGGTGGGCCCCGGCCGAAAATCGCTCCGCCGCTGCGATCAGAGCGAAATAGATTAAACAGTTGGTAGCTCGCCACAGATTGCTGCGGCGAGAACGAACTGCCCATTTTTTTGTTGCGAGGAAAATTGTAGTCCAAAACTTGCTACTTTTCAAGCCATGCGAAACGGCCTTAGGTGAGCAGCTTACTTTTCTGGCCGAACTATCAAAAGGGGATGATATTGCAAAGCAAACAGTGTTTTACTTTCGCCAAATAATTGACTCAAGTCAAACTCATGATATATTGGACCATCACAGCAAAAAAGCCGCGTACGCTATTCATGGTCTTACACAAGAGAGGCTTTACAAACGGGACCTTCAAACTTTTCTCCAACATTACTCTTAACTGGAAGGCTGGTTTCGGCGTCTAGAAGTGGCAAATTGAAGTAATGTATTTCATCTGTGGCCTTCGTGAATATGTTTTGTTACACGTACGTTGCTTAACGCGTCCGTTCCATTCGGTGCGTTTCCAATATACGAACAAGTTTGTCGGCGTCTCAACACTCGGCGAAGTGACGACGTTAGCTAAAGCCTCAGCCTCTCACTGAAAATCATAAAGCAGCACAAAAAAAGACACAACAGACACACAGAGTCATGCAACACAGGTGCTTGCGGTGTTGGTTCTGTGCGTCAGTTGTGCTTTTTTAAAGCTAAATTATGATTTTCAGCAAGCACCGACTAGAACAAATCCTTCGTCATCGGCCTCCCTGATAGCTGTTTTACGTATTAAACATTGCTCTGAGACGCGTACCTGCCTTACTTAGCTCTACCACCGCGTTCCCCCCTTGCCCATACTTAGAGAAAAGTAACGGCTGGGCCAGAGAGGGGACATGACGTGCATTGCGTTTTTTTTTTTTGCAACCATGGTGTTCTACTAATGAGACGTGTCTAGTATTAGGTGACTTTCGCCCAAGTTGTACGTTCCGTAAGCGTCCCTCTTCTGATGTAGTGCGACTTCATCTTATTAGGCTTACACCGCTAAGTGCAACTGCTACCACAAGACTTTGCTTATTTCATGATCGTGAGCGTCAGTCGTCGAGATGTGGATGTATGACCAACCGTTAACGTGTGAATATTCATGTTGAATAGTGCCCCTGTATACATTTTAGAAGCTCTATCGTATCAGTTTGCGGTAAACATCAAACTACGTCTGCAAGGATTCCTTTTACTTTCACTTTGTACCGATTCCTATGAAGAACGGATCCATCAAGTAATTTATTGTTGTGTCTTCAGAGTAGTGGCTTTATTTTCAATAGTATTTATTCGTTGCCATTGCGACTTCATACGAAGTGAGGAAAACTGGAGGGGATGGGAAGTCGTCAAGAACTGCAAAGGGAAATTAGAGAATTTGCAAGCAATATGTATTCGATTCTATGAGGGCATCATGACTGCAAGTTGCTGCTTATTTGCTTTCAAGGCAGCAAAAACAGGCTTGCTTTCTAGCCTTTTCTTGCATATTTTTCTTTGCTTCTAGGCACCACGACGACGCAGACAATTCCGCCCATTCCTGTCACCAGCGGTCCAGTTACAGGTGAATTGGCACTCGTTAATCGCATTCTTTTTTTTTTTAGCTAACTGTTGTTCCAGGGGCCAGAGAGTACGCAACAGCGCATATCTTGTTCACAATAGCATGTAAGCCGTCAGCATCGTTCAGTTTATACACCACACGACTCCTTCCTAATGTGGTCCTAGACATAGCAGCAGACACATCGCAATAAATTTAAATGTAGCAGTTCAAATGGGTGAGAGAGAAGTATTGATTACATTTGGGTGCATATATCTTCCCTTGTGGTTGTCATAAGCAAAGTAGCAGCTCAAAAAAGTAAATTACTGTTAAAGCATATTTTACTTTAACAAAATAGATCGCTAAAACAAAGTAATTAGTAAAACTAGTAATTCAATTGAACATCATTGAGGAGCCCTTCATCCATCGAAATAATCGGAGCATGTGATGCTTGGTGCAGGTGGCCTTCCCGTACTACTACATCTTCCTTTCTTTCTTCATTTCTTTCTTTCCGTCTTTCTTTTCGTTCCTTCTTTTCTGCTTTTGTTCTTTTTTATTTCTCTCTTTCTTTTCTAATTTATTCTCTCTTTCAATGGCAACGCGATAAGTTCCTGCCTAAATATTTTTGTTCAGAGCTGCCGTAAATAGGACCATAATGTACTTGTTGAGCATGGAAACATTTCCTTTTGTTGACGTAACTATGATCCTCAGTTCATATCCAGAGAACAATGGACAAAACCGATGCGTCATGGCTCTGAGCAAGCGCAGTTGCGACATGACCACTCAGAGGATGGACGTAGCATTACGTCTTGTCACCTTAAGGTCATTACGACTCAATTACTGTCCTTGGTAGGCATACTGCAGTACGCTCCAAGCTGTCATACCGAATGTTCTCGGTAATACATCTTGGACAGCTGTTACTTAGTTAATTAGGCCTTATACAAGTAGGTGTTTGTGATATCTTAAAAACTATTTATCACGAGAAAAAAAGAATTGCCTAGAAAATCTGCATGCACATATACATGAATTGAGCGAGTTCCATAAAAATCGACCAAGATTTTGAAAATCGTTTAAGTGCCACATTTCTCGTTAAATGACTGGTTCTTCTCGACAGTGGCCCGGCCTATGCCTCCCCATCCGTACATCTGCACTGTGACTGCGCCGGTGCGCGGAAATAAGGGCTACCTACCTCCTGACGGCATGTGTGACTACCTTTTTTTCGACTCCCTCTACAAGAGCTTCAGGAGCAGCCTTCTCGATGGCCTTGACATGTTGGACGTCGGTGCCCAATACCTTGTCTATCAGACGGAACGGTACAAGTTCACCCACTTCGGCTTATCCTTTTCACCTGAGTAAGTGAATCTTGTCGACTACTTCAACGTATGTAGATGTGCTTAAGATATCCAAGCTATGAAAGAACTAGAAAGCTCGTATATATTCAATTACGGCGCCTTTATAGGTGAACCAAAGACACGTCCGTCCGTCCGTCTGTCCGTCTGTCCGTCTGTCCGTCTGTCTGTCCGTCTGTCCGTCTGCCTGCCTGTCTGTCTGTCTGTCTGTCTGTCTGTCTGTCTGTCTGTCCGTCTGTCCGTCTGTCTGTCTGTCCGTCTGCCTGTCTGTCTGTCTGCGCTCATAAAGTTTGACAAGCGGCCATGTTTCCTTAGAGGCGAGCAGCGGGAGTAGCGAAACTTTGTCTCCACCCACACCATCTGTTGCGAAAATTTTTTATGCGTTGAAGCTTCTATCTTCTCCTTATTTTGCTCGTGGGTAAATAGTTCATACTTGTCACACGTGGGAAGGTGTCATTCTGCTTCCAAAGCTTTGAGTGCGTTAGTGCAAGACGCTGCGGGTATACCTCCACGTTGCTCTGTGGCAAGCATGAGCTCAGTTTCATTACGTTAAAGTTAGAAAATTCTTGACGTCTTATAGCATGAACAGCGCTCATTACATGACGATGACGTCGTTAAGTCACTCTGGTTACTTCAGTTACATGGTACGCACCTGAAGCTACTGCACACATGCCAAATATGTGGCAAATAATGGGATATTATGGTGGTATGACTCTTGCCGAATAGGTTTAGCAACGTATAATTTTAATGTTCAGTCGAAGATAAAGGTGATACCTGGCATCACTAGGAACAGTTTCTCAATAAACATTGATTTCTCCCCCTCTCAGTTATGTCAATGTGGCAAAATTATCATTGGCATGAAATGGTATGCGTGCCATGAGACATACCGTACTTACTCGCATAAACCGAAGCTTGTATGCCAACTTCCACCTAGTACTGTGTAATGGTGTCTATAGGTTTGGCCAAATGCTAACGAGCGTAATTTGAGGCCTACTGCGTCCTACTAATATTCGCCGCATATTTGAAATAACTCCGCTGTGTTGGAAAAGTGGTTACGATGTTCTGCTGCTGACCGTATTGTCACGGGTTCGATCGCGGCAGTGGTAGTCGCATATAGGTAGATGAAAAACTGTTGAGGCCGCCCGTGTGCTTTGCAATATCAGTTCCCGTTAGAGAACAGCAGATGGTGAGAAAACTCGGAGTGCTCGATGGCGTCTCTCGTAATCATATTGTGATCTCGGGGCGTAAAACTCTAGATAATATTATTGTTATGTTTGCAAGAAGGACAGCAATGTGACAGAAGCGAGAAGAAAAAAGAAAAGACAGAAAAAACGCCACGAAACTAAGTATTTTAATGAAGCATTCGCAATATAATGGTTCCTAGAATGCATGCGAACACTACTCCCCTCAGTGCACTTGCAGGAACGAAGAGATGATGTACCAAAGAAGGTCACAAGCGCGATACTTGAGAGCTAGCAACAAACAAATAGACCGTATTGTAAAGGCGTCGAAACACAAAGCAAGAAACGTCATGGTAATATATGCTAGCGCAGGCAAAGGACATCGACAAGAGATCGCACAGTCAAGAAAACAGAGCGCAATCTTTCAAGGACGGTTTATTACTGGCCGATCTCGCTAGTATATGTACTTCGCAATGTCGTATGTCACATACGCGTGGTTCTCACAACCATAAATTATAACCTGCACGTATGCATCTACAACTTACAACCCTGTACTGCACTTATTTTGTTTTTCCTAGTGCGTTCCTACAAAAACCGTTCATCGAGAATACTTGTAACAATGACCAAGAGTGGAAGAATTTTGATGTCAAGTGAGCAGAAAATCAGGGCATCAAAATAGAGGAGACACAATACAGTACCAATAAAATATATAGCAGAAGGAGTAGCGGAAGTTGTAAACGGCATAGAGAGACAATAGGGGCCGCTCTTGACTAGTTAGGTGTATCCGTAGAGGAGCTCGCAAAAGAGCACAGAAAGGACAGAACCCTGAGATATGCAATAAACAGCATTGCAGTAAACCGAGAAAGGTATTGTGAAGAAGTAGGGCATATGAAGCCAGTAAACATTTGGTATGCTGGAAGTTTAGGAAAAACGAAGATCTGATTTGACCAGTGATGGTGCCAGCACGCTGTAGACAGAGCGTCTTAGAATACCGCTACAATAATGGGTTTACAGATTTAAAGAGCCCACGCAGGGAAGTGACTAGCGAGGCATTTTGGCCGGGAGTTCATACGGACATAAATCGGTTTGCGAAAAGATGTGCAAAACGTGTCCAGTGAAGTGTAGTCATGACGTTGTGATGTCATGTAGATATGACGGACTAATGTGTACTAGTCAATGAACTATGGGAACAGTGAAAATCTGTTTGTGAAGTGTTGGTGCCATAATTTAGTGAATTTTGCGATACTGCGGTGGAGCGGCAAGTAAAACCGTGTAACAATGGGAGGTGACGTGCGAGCCTGTACACGAGTGATGACAAGTGATATCCACTACAGCAAGGAAACAGAAGACTGCATTGATGAGGCTCACATTAGGAGTTTTTAAAAAAACAATTTTTAAAAGTGGGATACCAATGTCCCAAGTAAAACGGCATGCAGTGAGGAACGTACCGGGCACTAGAATGTGATATCAGTCCGCGAGACTCTCGGTATTTTGAGTACGCGCCACATTCCCGTACGAGATTGGAGATGTAGATTCGCGGCACGCTACCAGAGCCGTAGTGGAGAGTTTAAAAGCATCAGCGATCACGGTGCGATTGGGCTTTGAACTATGAAGATCAAATGTGTCCGCGTCGCTACAGGGACGAAATGAGCAGAACGACCCGGTTCTGAGACTGTCGACGAAAAGGCCAAGGAAGTGGCCTTTGATCTCTGAAGACTCAAGTGAGGCTGCCGGAACTTGCCACAACCTTTCACCGCAGTTCCTGGTGGGCCTACAGCTCTCCCACATCAAACCAGAACGGACGCGGCCTACACCACAGTCGCGACGCTATTGACGACTTGAGCATAGCCTAACTGAGCCGAAGAAGATGACGAAGACTGGAACAAACCGCCCATGATGTCGAGCGGCTCTTTTAGCTGAAAAGGACCACGACCATAAGAACTCACGCGGAGGACGTCGACGACAAAATCTACGAAATGTCGACACAGCAAAGGGGCACAGAGTCGACGTGGCAAAGTGGCGTGAACTGTACGAACCTTTACCGCTATGGCGCGGGGTAAAAACGCATTTATACTAGGCTACGGTCAGCTTTAGTTTGACCTAAGTACGCGGTTTTTTACCGAGTTAAGTTTGGGTGTTTGCGAGTGTTCGTTTTCGCTTTCGAGTTCTGACTTTATTTTTATCTTTTGGCTTGATGAGTGGTGTTTGTTTTGCCACGCCCATCTACCGTTTCTCTCAATCAAATATCTTGAAGCTCGCCCGAGATAACCACGATATGCAGTCATGGGAACCAGAGGAGTGTAAACTGGCAACAGTGGCGTAAACATGGGCTTCCGCCGTAGAAGAGGGCGCGAACAAAAGAAGCTTGCCGAACAAGCTCGTCAAACAAGTGTTACCAATTTTTCGCCCCAATATATCGCACTGCTACATGTATGTACGTGCGCATACTGTGTGTTCTGATCTATGTTTTGAAATGTTTCCGCAGGCATGGCATTTTCACAGACTACGAGGAGCAGGGATTCCTGAACACCATCAAAGAGATTTGGGACAAAGAAGTTCACCATTTTGGCTTCCTTGACCTATACAGGCACCTCACACATCCCAGCATTGTTGCGCAAGCCCTTACAATACTGAAGGTGATTGTGCTGCAGCCAATTTTTCTAGTTCACTAGCCAACTAGGAATGAATCTGGAGCAGACGTGTTTAATAAGAGGTCACCACTTCTGACGACTACCATTGGTTTTGTGACTAAGGTAGTCGCAAATCGCTGCAGGTGATCACGTTGCTCGTAAAGCACAATATTTGACTCAGTCGCTCGCTACTGAAGTTTTCTATCATGCAACAAAAAATTTCAAGCTCTGAACAAACTATGTCAACGTATTCGATGGTGCTAGCAATTTTTCTAGCATTATGCTTTGGAACAAACATATTGATAGTTTGCTGGGTCAATTATCCCGCGTAGTGCAGTGCAGAGTGGCAAAACGGTGGTACCATACCGGGCAAAGCTCTGACTTTATAAATCCCTATTTATTCGCATCTTACCTATTAATTTTTATGGAGAAATAGAACTGACACAAACTTGCAAAAACTGTTCCTGGTGTAAAAGAAGTACATTATAATAATTTTCAACTTTACAAGGGCTTTTGCCCCGAACGCTCTACCAAGAGAGCCTCCCCCCAAGACTCACACGTACTAGATGGTACGTACACTTACGCCAAAAATTATGCGCACGCATTAGCCCTCATCCAAGCAACTGTGCGTGAAAATCATATGTACGCCCATCGGTCTACTTTGAAGCAGAAGCCACTGCAACAAGGCCGTGGACATATGCAGCCTCGCCTATTTAAACAGAATAATACTACGTGTGCGAGTTACACCCCGTTGCGACATGCAGTTCAGAGAAGCACATGATCAAAACATCCATACAGTAACAAAGATTAAAAATGTGCCACCATCTGAAGCTTTTCTTAGCAGCCTTTCATATTTATTTTTCATTGTAACAAACTTCCACTAAGTTAATTGTAATCACTTGCGTTGTTTGATTCTTACCACTGCCCTGTCATCGCGCTGTTCTTATCACGGCATTCAAATGTCTTGTAATGGCTGCCGTTATAGCATGGGCCATAACAATAAAGGCGCGTGTGCTCTATTGGCCCTACGCCTCATTGTCCGTTTTCAAATATATCAGTATAGGTAGTTGGCACTTTCAGCGCATGAGTGCGATTCTCCTTGTGCCTTGTGTTTTCTTAGTGGAGCCATCTGAATGGCGTAAATATTTAGTCATTTGCATTGTATGAACTCCATGGTGTTTCATATACTAACAACATCTGGATATTCCATCAGTTTCGGCGTGTTTTTCAAACAATATTCACACGTTAACCTGCACTTTTGTCTGTGTGTTTTTACACTATCGTCAAGTGCCTCTTCGTTACAGCCGTAATATAGGTCAAGCACTCATTCATCCTGGTAGCTGTTGGTCCAATGCACCTATTCCGCAAGCTTCCTTTCAATGATCCTACGTTTATACGCCTTTGTTACCCCGGCATGCCGTTTTCCACAAGGCAATATATTGTTCTAGCAATATTATATTTTCTTCTACTAGTAGAAGTGTGCCGAAGAGGATGCAAACAAGATATGAGGCTATACTGTACATCTTAGAAAGTCATAAGGCACTCATGTATCACAGCATGCATTTTGGGACATTCACTAAACTGTGTTGAGCCTATTTGAGTAGTTATGGTAGAGATGTGAAAGAAATAAAGTGGACAACAAAGACAACGCACCGCCATCAGGAAGAGAATCTGGAACCTTCGTATTCTCCGTTTTCTTTATTGTTGAACCGAACAAAAAAACTACTACTTGAAAACTCCCTCCCTTCTTTCTCGCACAATGCAGTGTGATTACTGATCAGATATTTTCACCGTCTGATTTCTCTGATTTATTCTTTTCAGGCGCTGTACAAATTCCTGGCGCCTAACTTCTCTTTCAAGAGGTCATCCTACTACGTCATTGGCATGACCCCAGACAGTACAGCTAATGACCAAATTATCAATTTGATGAAGTGAGTCCTATGCGATGTGAATTGAGTTACTTATTATAATATAAAAGGTGCTTCATTGCAAGGACAATGTAATGTTTGAGACTAGCTTGCAGCTTATTTGACAGTTTGTGCAGATAACGTTTTGCAGAAGTTTTTAGGTGAAGTAATGTGTGTAATAAGAAGCTCTGTGGCTCCACGTACTAGAGGCTGGCCTTTCTTAAATTGCAGATATAGCAATGAATAACCATTAAGGAACCCTTAAGCTTCCCCTTTCCCCCTCCGCGGTAGTCTAGTGGCTAAGGTACTCGGCTGCTGACCCCAGGTTGCGGGATCGAATCCCGGCTGCAGCGGCTGCATTTCCGATGGAGGTGAAAATGCTGTAGGCCCGCATGCTCAGATTTGGGTGCACGTTAAAGAACCCCATGTGGTCGAAACTTCTCGAGCCCTCCACTACAGCGTCTCTCATAATCATATGGAGGTTTTGGGACGCTAAACCGAACTTGAAAATAATCAATAGTCTTTCCCCTTCATGAGTTGAACGCAATTGAGATATCCTGGCTCTAGCGCACACTTCAGGAATGTCAATATGACTTGTGTCGTTGAAGCTTTCGCGAGTGGCTGCATTTTGCATTGTGGGTAGCAAATTATGGGCAGTTATGCGCGTGAAAGCTTTTCGAACTTGTTATGCACCGACTATGTGGATTTAATCAAACAGGCAAAGCAACATGTGTACCTTTTGTAGTGGGCCGTCGATTTTAAAGCATAAAGCGTTTAAGATCATCACCTTTTCTGACGCCCGGTGACAATGTACGCCTGTACAATGCATTAATACAGCGATATTACATATTGTATTGTGAAAAAAGTCTATTGGACGTGGTGCTCTATATATAGAGCATAAAATTACTTTCGCTGCATTTCTGAAAAAAAGAACCTATTTTCATTGTACTTCCATGCAGACGTGCAGCTGTGTGATCGAACGCTTGCTTGCCACGCAAACGATCTGTATGAATCATCATTCGGATTAGATTTATTTTTAATTTATATTTCCATCTTAATTTTTTCTTCACGCACAAGATAATTTTTTGGTGACAACGAAGGACGCCGAAACCAATGCCGACGCCGGAATTTCTGCGAAACGAGCTTTTTAAGTTAAGAGTTAACATGTTTAAAACCTATAGAGTTAAGATGTTTAAAACCGGTTGAATCGCTTTTACTACATTTTTACGTAGCTTTTGTTCCCACCCCCGCAAGGGTGTTTTGATCGGACATGACGTTATAACACAAAACGCGAAAACACAAAACAGTAGGGTATTTTATTTGGCGACCAACCTCGATTATGCCCCGGAGCAAATATTTTTAGGGTGTTAAGTGATACACTTTCGAAAAAGCAAAGCACATTAAGTCTTCACACGAATGAATTGCACTCGCCTACAGCCTCCTCAGTCCCAAGTAAGTGCTAATCAAAAAATCTTACGCAAAATCATTATTAGTCTTCATGCCCTTAAAAACAAATGCCGAAAAATGATTAAGTCAGAAAATTCAGTGGCTGTACTAAAAGGATATGCTAATCATTTGGGTACTCCTGAGTTTAAAGGTCTCTAAAATTGAGTGCAACAAAAATATCAGACCATAATGACTTTCAATATGATCTTCAGAGCGTCCAAAGTAGAAACTACACCTTGTCGTTCATTTGTCGTTCATGGTACAACTAAGAAAAAACATTGGCAGCACATACACGGATTGAATAATAAAAGGTGGGGCGAAGCATTCGTCCGTCCATTCGTTCTTGCTTCCATCCGTCCATGCGTCCGTCTGTGTGACCGTCCATGCGTCCATCCGCCCGTCCGTGCATGCGTCTATTCGTGCGTCCGGCCCTGCGTTCGTCCATGCATCCACCCCTGCGTCCGTTCATGCGTCCATCCATGCATCTGTCTGTCTGTCCGTTCGTTCATCTATTCAACACTCCAAGTACCACCATCTCGCATCTTTTCGTCGTATATTCCCTTATACAAGCACCGCCATCCAGCGGACAGTCCAAGGACTAAACGAGAGGTGGCACACGCACTCTTTCCTACGGCTTGCGCTTCGGGTCTACTTCCCACCTTTAACCACCTCGAGTTCATGGTATATACTAGTTGACTGTATTCATGGCACTACGGCCCAACGCTCGCTAAACCTTTTTAAAACCAAGGAGGTTATGCCCAGCGAGTGTAATGTAGCAACCTTTTCCTGTCGGATAGGGCTCAATTTACCTGCCAATGGCTGCTAATGTGGAATGAGAGACAGGAGAATTCGGCTTTTACTTTGTTACGGCTTGCGCTTCGTATATAATTCTCACCTTTAACCACCTCCAATTCATGGTATATACTAGTTCATTGTAATCATGGCACTGCGGCTCAACGCTCGCTAAACCTTTTTAAAACTAAGGAGGTTACACCCAGCGAGTATAACGTAGCAAGCTTTCCTTGTCAGATAGTGCTCTTTGTACATGCCAATGACTGCTAATGGGAATCGCAGCGTGCGCATTAACTAAAAGCCAAACGGTCCTGTCTCTCATTCCCCATTAGCAGCCATTGACATGTACATTGAGCACTATTTTTATTGTTCAACAAGGCACAGAAGAAATCTCTCACCGGCGCCACCTTGGAGATCAAAATGTTATACTTGTTGCACGCTACAACAGATACGATGCACGAACGGGTGCCGTTCTAAAAAGCTTCGCCCCTGAAAAAAGCTTTCTCTAATCACAAGGACACATCAGGGCCCTCGTTCATACTCAGCCATTTTTTTCTGTCGTTTTCCGAGTATGACTAGACGCACGTTGTCGCTTCTTGGGGCTCCGTGAAAGCAACTCATGCTCATTGCGAAAAGACAAATTTGAACATGCGGATATAAAATTGTGGTGATCTGAACCCTTTAAACCAACCGCGTCTATATGGGTACCCTGGCACCGGGGAAGATAGAGGTTCTCTCGCGTCCGCCCCCAGCTAGAAGCGCAGTGTGCCCGTACATTGCGACAATGATGTAAATAATCTTAGCGGGGTTTGATAAATTTCTTTTGAGAGGCGTAGGAATAATGGGTGACCGTTCTTATAATCACACAATATACTACTCGCTATATGCCTCATGTACCACTTGTTCGCATAGCAGCAAGAAAAAAATTAAAGCCTGTGCTGAAAGCGGCGGTATTCACGATGTTTTAACATCTAATGAACGTAGCTTTTTAGCAGCAAAACTGTTTGTGTGAAATAAAGGGGTAACTACAGAAACCTAATATCCGAAACAAAAGTACGTACACAGCCAGCGTTTCCTATTTCAAGCATGATGCCATAGTCCTACTTTGTAATCAAATCAAGGAAACTGTTGACAACAAAAGATTATAGCCCAAAACCTCTTATATCTTTTTGGCTCTATGCGCTTAACTTACTTGTGAGTCGGTGTTGAATGGTATTGAATCTGGGTGTTCAAAAATTCTACTATTTTTTCAGGACCATATTCACTCCATCGATGTTCATCGCCATTTCGCATCTCTCGTATCCGGTGAGGAAGTTCAATGACTGCCTCATCTTTCCAGTGGCCATGGCGACTCTGCCTCAAAACCTTGTCCGTGGGAGAGACTACACCTATGGTCACACGGTCGTACGTATTCACTCACAATACGAACTGTTGCAGACAGTTACCTTGAAATAAATGGCGTTATTATGCTTACATCGTGCTCATAAAGTGTACATCGGAAAATAGATTTATTAAGCAAAGATAAACATCATGGTTATACTAACTGATTGATTGATATGTGAGGTGTAACGTCCCAAAACCACCATACGATTTATAGGAGACGACCTAATGGAGGGTTCGGGAAATTTTGACCACCTGGTGTTCTTTAACGTGCACCCAAATCTAAGCACACGGGCCTCCAGCATTTTCGCCTCAACCGGATATGCAGCCGCCGCAGCCCCGATTCAATACAGCGACCTGTGGATCAGCAGCCGAGTGCCTTAGCCACTAGACCACCACAGTGGCGCTTTGTGGTTAAGCTAGGCAGCTCTTAAGCGGCGTGTGTAAGCAGTTAACAGCACTGGCTGACTGAACGATACTATAGAATATTTTACGGATGCATCGATCACCGCTATATTGGGCACTTTTGTGTTTAATATCTTCAAGAAATGAACAATGTTACGATAGATGTATCTTCAAGAAAACAGTTAAGTTGGTAGATGCATTATAATATTCCGTGGTTTTCGCTCAAGGATGCAGGGCATAATAAGACATACCCTGAAAGGCACCTCAGACTAGAAAGGAAGAGGGTGACATTGTCTGAGCTGTGCTGTGGTTACAGACTGCCTGCTGTTATTTCCACGTGATATTTTGGTGGATTTGCTGGGTAGGCGGTGGAACTGGTGCACATTGCACGGACTCCTCACTTACTCGAGTTGGCATCACTCTTTGATTACGTTGTCGACGGTCGTTACGTTTGCAAAGAGAAGCAGATTGAACGCATCGTCAGCAATAACGTTCAAAGTGACTGAGATCTTGTGAGCCTCGGTCATGTTAAGAATGGCCTTTTGACACAAGCTAAGCCAATAATATAGCCAAATTAAGGCTGGGTGGACGTCTGTGTATGTACGGCTCATTGCGTCTGAGCATCAAGTTGTTGACCGAACGCGTTGCCGAAAAGGTCACGCAGCTGTTGTTTAAACATTTCCAGCTGGGGACTTTGTGCTCCTGGGTCTCAAACCAGATGCGAGAAGTTTTATAGAGATAGAATGTGACATTTGCAACCATCACGGTTGCGTCCTAGCCATATTGCTTAATGACGTGATCGTACATACCGAGCCACCTCTCCACACTAGATTGTTCTCTCAAGGAAAAGTATATAGATCACGGGTTGTGTTGAGGCAACGCGTCGAGTTGTTGTCGTTGCCGAGGTAGGTGGCGAAGGTGTGTATTCACCCGGAGCCATAGTATAACAGTCCTTAGAGGCGTTCACAAGCGCTGTCGTCAAAGGAAAGTACTCCGCACTTCTACCAAAATGTTACATAAGTCTAATCATTCATGTCTTGATATACACAAACATGAAAACAGTAGCGTAGCCACACAAGGTGGCGTCAGCCATAAATATTACAGAAAATAGTCTATGCAGGGCTGTTCGGTGCCTTATTATCTCTCCTGCTTTCCTTTCTCCGCAATCTTCCATCATTGCTGCTTGCTCCCTCGCCCCTTCTTTCCCCCTTGCTATATATTTAGTACTCTGAACAGCTAGGCTATGCGAGAAGCTGCTCGGTACATACCCGGTGTGTATGGCGCATACTCGGCCAGCTTTGTCTCCCACTGCAGCCATACTGTGAATTTCCTCAGCTGCTCTGTCTTAGGAGGGAGAATCGTCGAAAGGCCGCATTTGCGCCACTTGTCTAATTTGTAAATGACGAATATAACAACGCTTGGCTGAACGACGCATTTCGCTGGGAATTCGCTAAAAACTTCATGGTCGTACGAACTCTATGACTGATAGTGTCAGTTCTCGACTTGCTGACAACATCACTGAGCCACGACAAGTTGCACATGCAAGTGTTTGGTTAGCTTTAAGGCAAGATCCTTATGCGCCTAATTAAACTTCGAAATTTGCCGTTTGAGACAGCGGCATCGACGTAAGCGTGAGCGACGAAAGGAAGCATCACCTGATACCGTCGTCTAATGACGTCGCTATGGCAACACATAACATGCCGTTACATGAATACGTGTTGATATGACACCACCACTTGGTCAAAGGGAGCTGACGCCGGAAGAACTGCATGGGAGCTGTAGAATGATTTTAGTGCCAGTCATTCCACATGTGGCCAAACACGGCGTTATTTTATTTGCAAGTTACAATTACAGTGACCCCCTTCCTCGGAACTTGGGGGGGGGGGAGGAGCCGGGCCCATGGTCCCCTTTCCCGCCCTTCCTGGCTATGGTCCTGCATTAGACGCCCTCTGACAATGCGTGTGCTACGCCTAGTTCCCTGTTGAGCTACACAAATATGTGCCTCATTTCTTCAACTAACGCTTGATCCTGCATGCGTCAGAAGTTGCAAGGCCTCATGCACTTTCTCTTTATTGCACCTTCACAGAACGAAAGCTTGGCGTTGCTTCGCGAAGTGGACAAGGCGGGCTTCGTTATTCCTATTGGTATCTCGTTTAGTCTCAAAGGAGTGTATTACGCCCCGAAGTTCGCTAATCCTGCTACACCGAAGGTGGACGAGTTTCAGATGTTTAAGCAGTGCCAGGACCACCAGTACCCTTTTTACGACGACCCAAAGTCGGTGAGAAATCTTGACTTTCTCCGTGCCTAAGTTTTATAAACCACAAAACATTGACGTCAGTGAAACGATACACTTCACACTCACATCATAGTTACGCAATCCTATTAGGGTGTTTTTATTGGCATAAAACGAAAGTACTGTTAATATTATCAATTTTTCGCTTTAGGAAAGAAGGAAAATCAATCAACGGCTCGTTTTTTTTTTGTTATACAGAACCTAACCAAACCAGCCAACAACTAATCAATGGAAGGTATCAGGATTCTTATTTCTAGGCTTTAAATATTATCTAGTGTTTTGAACAATAAATTGATAGTAAAGTGGGTGGAAAAAGTACTTGCCACCAAATTGGCATCCTTCGAAGGACGCGTCATGAGCTTCACGGATAGTACAGCGCTGCCACGCACTTTTACAGGTTTCTGTGCACGGAGCTCCCCACTTAAGTGGGCGGGACTACGGCACCCACCGTAGCTCAGATGATACATCAACGGACGCGTTATTCTACTGTTGTGGGTGCCGTGTGGAATTAGCTTCGAGTGTCTTATCGTGTACACTTTCTTTGAATTTATATCGTCGCTATTGCGCAACGACTACAGGGATACTACGAATAATATTCCTTAAACACGTTTTCCTTCATTTTCTAGTGTTTTCATCACAATGCAGGCAGAAAAAGATAACAACATGGTGCGGAAGACCAGCTGTCCTGGTCTTTTGCGTTTTTTTTTCATTCTTCAGCTCGGATTCTGCGGGCACGAGCTACGACGCTGTTAAGTTTGATCAATGAGAGATACGAAACGGCTCGTTTGGTCAATGATCGATCAGATTACCAACTGCCAACGGCTGCAACTACCGCATTAGTGTGCAGCGTTTGTTCTACTTCAATGTTTCATTTCTTGGGCAAGGGTATACTCTATGAAAAGCTTTATATCTACCAGCTTGTATGTCGCCTGCGTCACCATGACGACCAATGCACAATGTAAGCATGCATTCTTTTGCAACATGTACTGACGGTGAAAAGCTGCTGCCTCAAACACGTGTTCCAACTCGCACAAATTTAAACGCTCTGACTTAACAAACAATAACGTCTTGTCCCGTTGTACGTAGCGATAATCGTTATTTTTTAAACTTCGTAGCTGTGCAGCCAAGGTAACTGGACTCCGACACAGCCACTATCTATGCTGGCCTACAACGTCGGCGAGAAGAGGTCATTAACGTACTTGACCGACATAGGTGTAGCCCAACTGGTTAGTACACACTCTTGATTTCATCTTATTGATCCTATGTTAACGATGATTCACTTCCCAAAACCTAAATATATTTATAACGTAAGCCGTAATGGTGGGCTGTGGAGACTTTCTCCACCTGGTCTTCTTTAACGTAAACTTGAATCTACGTACACGCTCCTCTAGAAATTAATCTGTGTTGAAATGCACAGGAAGCTTCTGCGATTCAATACCATGCCTTCGGCTGGATAGTAAAGCACTGCAAGCACTAGACCACAGTGACGGGTTGATTTTTCTTATCTTGTTTAGGCAGAAATATTCGATACAGTATCTGCTGCTACTTCATACCTTGATGACTGATGAAGACCGATGAAGACAGAAGTTGAGGGGAAGATAGTTGGCTCATGGTATATAAGATAGCTAAACAGGTATTTCAGCGACATGCTAAAATTAACGACGCTTTCTTGAATATTCACAAATTTTACTTGTCATTGATGATAAAGTTTAGAAAAGAAAGCAAGTTAATAACCTTTGTAGTGCCGTATTAAGGTGCAAACAAATGTACATCCATTGTAAAATCAGTGTTTGTTCATGTTTGCAGGATTACAATCAAATATGTTTCTAAATACCAGCGTCCCTTTCTTCTGGTAGCATTTGTTTTGCGAGCACAAAAATCATAGTTTTGAAAGCACAACTCGAATGTGGCGAATGAATGCCCTGTCGAACAGTGTAGTGCTTAGCCGAACATCAGATCACATACTGAGGACGCGCGCGTCACATTGAAGTCAATTATAATTGTGCGGGATGCTCATTTTACCTAAACTCCCATAAATATTCTTCTCTCCTCCGTAATTCAGCATTCTCATCATGAGCCACGGAGAGCAGGTGCAGATCGGCATAGGTGGGCATACTTATTTATTAACGCGATAGCGCTAAAAAACGCGTTTCGCAAAAATGTCAATATCGGCATCGTTCGTTGCGAGCGAAAATCATCATCTTACGCATCACCAAAAAATCAAGTACGATGCAGATAAAGAAACCCTGGGTCAGGGTGTGGATCAAGCCAGGGCCGTTTGCATGGCAAGGGGATGTTATACCCAACGGCCTCGCGTCTGCTCGTAAATACTGTGAAATTAACTTTCTCTGCATGAATTGCAGTGAAAGTAACTTTGATCCTATACAAACACACGTGTCCAAGGTACATGCTTCACAATAATATATCAAATATTGCAGCAAAAATGCGTGGTACTAGCACCCATTGCTATAGGGTGTCAATGTTCTTTCATTATCATTATGACTTCGTGATTATCACGAAGTCATAAGTATGACAAGTGATTATCATTATGACTTCGTGGTTTAGAGCCGGCCACCCACTACAAAATGCACATTCGCGACTACATTAACGCCATGTAGCGGCTGCACATCAAGTTAAAAAAACGTTTGATGAACTAGGTGTTTAAAGTACGCAATATGGACAGCATATCACTATCGCGTACAACTCCTAATGGTGAAGCCCTAGTGTCCCCAATTTTTTTAGGGGCGAAGCTCCTTAAGGCGTGGCTTGGGCGTCCCTAGTAGTACGTAACCATGTAGTAGCTCTTTATAACGGCACCTGTTTGTGCCTCGTAACCGCTGTAGCGTGTAACAAGTATAACATTTTGACCTCCAAGGTGGTGCCGGTGAGAGATTTCTTCTGTGCGTTGTTTAACAATAAAAAAATAGTGCTCAATATAGATGCCAATGGCTGCTAATGGGAAATGAGAGACAGGAGCATTCGGCTTTAAGTCACCGCGCACGCTGCAATCCCCATTAGCAGCCATTGGCATGTACATTGAGCACTATCGGACAAGAAGGGGCTACATTATACTCGCTGGGTGTAACCTTCTTAGTTTTAGAAAGGTTTAGCGAGCGTTGAGCCGCAGGGCCATGAATACATTGAACTTGTATATACCATGAATGAATTCGAGGTGGTTAAAGGGGGAAAGCAGATACGAAGCGCAAGCCATAAGAAATTAAAAACCGAATCCTCCTGTCTCTCATTTCACATTAGCAGCCACTGGCATATACATTGAGCACTATCTGATAAGAAACGGTTGCTACATAATACTCGCTGGGCGTAACCTCCTTGGTTTTAGAAAGGTTTAGCGAGAATTGGGCCGCAGTGCCATGAATACAGTGAACTAGTTTATACCATGAACTCAAGGTGGTTGAAGGTGGGAAGTAGACCCGAAGCGCAAGCCGTAAGAAAGTGTGCGTGTGCCACCTCTAGTTTAGTCCTTGGAATGTCCACTGAATGGCGGTGCTTCTATATGGGGAATATATGATAAAGAGATGGTGGGACTTGGAGTGTTGAATAGATGGATGAACGGACACACAGACAGATGCATGGATGAAAGCATGAACGGATGCAGGGACGGGTGCAAGAACAGACGCATGGATGGTCACACAGACGGACGCATGGACGGACGAATGCTTCGCCCCACTCTCCATCATTCACTCCGTGTATATGCTGCCACTTTTTTTCATTTATTGCATCGTGCAAATGTTGCGCAGACGGCGGCTCAGCGTCGGGCTCAGAACCCAAGTTCCGGCGCTTTTCTTCTCGTGGACCCCGGAATACGTTAACTTTCCGCTCGCTTGAAACGAGGCGACCCACTAAGTGGCCACCATCTCTGACTCCGAGAACGGGGCTTTGCGTCTGGTGGATCAAGACACTTTGATAGGCACGAAGGAAAGAGACTCGGAATGATAATGGGGATGATCATCTCACAACGTTCCAGAGACATCACCCAACACTATAGGCTCGAAAGGCGTGCATACCCCGGCACCACACGAGAAATTAAACAGGCGTGATGCCGTAAGCTCTAGTGTACTCCAAACCCTCTATGTAATGCCCTCGTCCGGCTATTCTACGCCACCTCTGACCGATATGCGTAAAGCGTACGGGTACATATAACCATTGAGCCACATGCGTGCTCTGGTAATGTGCCGGTGACAACAGTCGTGAATGCCATACCAGAAGAAGCCTCGAGCTCACTCGTTGCTGCCACCGCCATCGCGGCGGTTGCCGCGGGGAAGCTTCTTCGTCGGCGTCGCCGCAGCTTGGAAGCGGCTCTCCAAACCTCAAAACTGAACAACGAGCTCTGGGCCGTCCAGCGTGTCGAGGATGCCGCCTGAGTCCAGAGGCTACTAGCCGCCACCTAAAGCCACCGAGACGTAATTGCTGGCCCATTTCGTTCAATAAAATGATTCTCTCTCTCTCTCTTCTACGTACAGACAGACGGCAGCGCACTTTGTGCTATGACAAGGAGGGTGGGGGTAGAAGGGGAAGTTAGAAGGATATGAATTCTTTTTCTAGCAACAATGAAAATTACATAGATAGGTAAATTAATGGAGATGTGTGGTAACACAAAGCAAAATGTACAAATATGCCATCAACATCAATAACAATTGGACAACAATACTGAAACATAACAACTATTACCTGTCATGAATGTCATTATGTCTGTCATGAATGTCGGCTACACACTCTACCAATGGGCGTCGACGAACATAACCAGGCAGCAAATTCCAGTGTTCAATGGAATGAGGGGGAGGGAATCAGTCTTGTGTAAAACGAATAGATTGCGAAGGATTGGCTTCCTTCCTGGAGTGGCAGCCATGGGTCCTTGTGCTCTAGTGGCATCCTCAGCTTGCCGAAGGACAGGAAGTTGCACTTCCGGGTTTGCACTGTACAGTGCGGTCTCCCATTGTTCTTCGTTGATGTCGAAAAAAACACAGAATTTCGGTATGTTGCGCGAGCATAGTAAGACATCCAGTTTAAGCTGTGGAAGCACCTCTTCGATCACTGTGCTGCATATAAACGCTTAGCGTGGGTTTGGCTACGTCGCAATTGAGTTGATTTCCTGCTTGTTTGGTAGCTGTCGTCCCCAGAGAGCTTAGGAAGGTTTCTATGATAAGGCACCGCTCCAGCATGAATCACAAGTTGAGAAAGTTTGTGAATGTTCATCGTAGAACAATTTGACAGCGCAACGAGTTAGATACGGACATCGCTGTGTCCCTTCTCTGTCCCTATCGTATCTGATGCGCTGTCAAATTATTCTGCGATTTACACCGTTACGCTGATGCGCGTTTTTCATAAGCCTGGTGTTTTTGTTAAGCCCAAAAGAAAGATAGCTAATTACCATGTGAGAGGCATGTGTTTCTTTGTTCCTTTTTTTTCCTTTTTCAGGCCTGTGACGGCAAGGAGTATAACTTGAACCTAGACTTCAGCTTGGCTGCTTATGACGTTGACTATGACTACGCTCCCACGTGCGTCCGACTGGGATTCCAGCCATCTGGAGCCAGCTTCCAGCGGATCAAGAATATGCGTGATGTGTTGAACTTCATACGGTCGAAATACCTCCATGTTGCAGATAATTTAGATTGCCTATTGGCTGCCGCTGGTTGAATAAAAAATAGAGAATGTCATTATTGTTCCCGCTCGGTGAAGATTGCTGTTTCTCAATCGCCTGTCCAAACATCTGTGTTGGAAAAAATACACAATTCTTTGCATTTCACATGCGCTGGCTCTGTGAGTTTATATTTTAGTGAGGTTTTATCGCTAGGCCACGTTCATAATCGAGATTTTGGCGTCAATAGCGAATGGAGTGCTCCTGTTTCTAGAATACCACTCTTTGAATGACGTGCTTTACCGCCTTGTCAGCAACACCAACCAAATAATATCAACATAATATAAGTTGCAGCTTCATGAACTGTTCACTTGCTTTACTTCACTCATGAACGCTGCTGTATGAAGTACAAGTGTTGTTTTCTGATCTTCATGTAGCAAAATATTCAATGGCCTGATGCCATTTCACAAAAGTGACTTGCCTCGTGAAGTTCGTCTAATACATATTTGCTAATGTGTTCACCAATTCAATAATGAAATTGTCGTTTTACACGCGGACTTGGATTGAGCAATAAACTCTAAGATTGTTCAAATTTATTCGCCAATTACGACCTCAGACTACTCAATGGGGCAGCTGACGTTACGAGTAACACGCTTTTCTTGTTAGACCCGACCACGGAAAATAACAGAAAATTGGGCCAAGCGAAGCGTAAATGGCATTGTTCTTAGTGTAACGCAGTTTCTTGATTAAGACTCAAACTGAAAGGAATTTTCAAAGTTGGGATCTGCACCAGCACCAATCTATACTCACTATATTGACGGGAGGTGCTCTCTGGTCCTTTTTTGGGGGGTTTTATGCGTGCGCTGAATTTGTAGTATATAGTGTTCGTCAGCGCCACTCGTGCTGAAGCGGCCAGTCTATTCTTCTTGCCGCAAGGCGCCACGTGGAGCATGATCTAGGCATTAAGTTACCGCTGACGAATAAGCTGTCACCTGCTGCCATAATTCACTTTGATTTCTTCCAAGTGAGATCAATACTACTAGAGTAGTGTTAGCGACAGCAAATTAGGTACCCTATGTCTTTTTTGGGATATATAAATTTCAGAACTCTTTGTATGTAATACAAAGAAACGAACCCCTGGATCCCCTCTGTCATGCGCTGCTCTTGTCAAATATAATGTCGATCCATGATGTGTTTCGGGAACAAGAAGGAATAGTAATCAGCAAGAGGTTTCAATGAATTCCGGGCACTCGGGTCTTGTCGCATCGCGTCACACGCAATGAGGCTGGAGACAAGGACCGCCATGACGCCGTGATACGAGATGAAAGGTCTTTAGAAAGATTGAGCTTAAGCAATGTTAATCAGACTTTCTTATATAATAACACGTGACAAAAAGTAAAGCAAAATGAACACGACCAGTGAATGAAAGGTGTCACTTCACGTGCACTGCCAAGGGCTGTCTTTGTTCCCTACTCTTTATCACACGCGATTTCCGGTTTTGTTTCGGGACTTGGGGCAACATAAGTAGAGTGACGTGAGTTCTGCGTATGCGCCCTAAATGCTCGCAAATTTCTTGGACGAGCTCTGTTGTTGGGTGCAAATGTGAAATATCTGTTTCGTTTCACCCGAGTTTGAATGTTTCTGTCGCATTCTTTGCTTGGCCCATCCAGTGAAACTGGCTTTTCCTTGAAGTATGTACTTGATGCGTTTAGTGTACTTAAGCATTTTCTATAACTAATCTACCTGAGTTCAGTTCTTGTGTCGTCTTTTTGGTGTTTTGAGTTTGTGCCTCAACCCGGCGTGGGTTAACGTTTATCGCAAACACGATCAACCATGTAGCCCACAAATACATTTTAATCCACCTGAAGCTCCTTTTTTGGCAGCCACGCTACGGGGGTCTAGTGGCTAAATGTTACAAGCTGCCACTCTAGCGTCGCTAGCGCGAAGTCGGCGACGGCAATGACAGCAGGTTGGTTCGTTCTGTACGCAAGCAGGGACAGTGAAGAGATCAGAGACGTGGGAAAACAAAACAATCTTTACTCTAGTGATATTGCAGCAACACGGGATCTAATACAACACTTCAATACAACTAACAAAATACATCGACACTTGATACAACTAAAGAAATATATAACAGAAACAATAAATCAGCTTAAGAGAGAGAACTATTACAAACTACACAACTAACAAGAATAGAACGACGGATGAGAAAGTTCGAAGATATAAACAGGTGAAGGCATACGTGTGATGCCCGGCCGCGTTGTGTCCCCGACGATCGGATGCGAGAAGTCGAAAAGAGTTCTGGCACGACTGCGATGTCGGCGGTGTTGCAACGCTGGTGGCTCCGGGAGGCTAGTGCTTGCAGGTGACTTCGAGCAGGTTGAGCTAATTCGAGGCGAAGTCCCGATGTCTACGTTGCAGACGTTAATATAGCGTCACAACTAGACGAACGGCTAAGTTTAGGTGGCCAGCCGATACAGAGCCACACTAAAAACTTCTAGAAGAGATGCTTGTTGATCTGTTTCTACACCATCTTGGTCAGCGACTAGTCTGCCTAGCAGGGCAAAATCCTGCGCTTAAATCCCCTTCGTGTCTCCTCGCTCTCTTCCTTGGGGACAAGAGACCTCTACCTGGGTCCAATCATGCGCGTTTAATTGATGGGAAACTCCGCCCCAGAAATATTTTGGACCCCACCCCCTTTTTAATTGGGAGAGGGCCCACAGCTAGCGAGAGTGACAACCTGTCGGGTTGTTGTCATACGGCTTGGCCACCAGAGCGTTTCCCACGCTTTTCCCCGTGGAAACGGTCAAACATTTGGCTCTCAGTCGGTGCGTTTTGTAGTCTAATCCTTGTTCGGGGTATACCGCGGCCTTCTACGACCTTGCAGACGCCGCCACAGTTACAAAAGGATTAACCGTCGGCGGCGACGTTCTAAGAAGAGCACCCAGTTTTGCACTCTCGGCCCCCTTTCATGCGCCGCCGTTTCTCACGGTCAGTCGGGGAGTACGGCGCCCGTTAATTGCCGTGACGCGGTGTCGCCAAAAATGGCCGTCCGTGACATTGCCCCCCACATTCAGAATGTTATTCATAACATTTGTTCACACGGAGGGGAATTTTTTCGAGAACAAGGAACAAAACACCACCAACAAAGGAGGCATGAGGGCTGTCCCTCTCATACACAACATAACTAGGCAGAGTGCATCAAAGTGAAAACAAAAGAAAAAAACAAACAAATTGTTAGAGTACCAGCTTCAGTTACACGCAACAAGATCAAGGCGCAATACAAACAAGAAGACGAAATAGCCGTGTACGGCAGCCATCAATACAGAATACACTGCACGATTGTATACTGCGAAACAAAGCGGAACAGGTGCGCTCCTTTACTGTAGGGCAATCTTTCAATGTGCATTACACAAGTAAAACAACCAATGCACCAAGCAAAAAGAAAATAACTCAAAATACACTTCTTATACAATGAAATACGCACATGCAAACAGAAAACAACCAACGAAAGGAAAAAAAATAACATGCTCATAGACCTCAATTCTCAATGCGCACAACGACAACTGTACTGGGTCACGCCAATCTTAATCAATTTACGAAATCATTCGGTTTATGCTAACATCTTCCTCAAATGCTCTTTCATGCCACATCCCCATGGCAGTGGAGGCATACGATGCCACACTAAACCTTTGAAACAACTAGAAAAATGACACATTTTCTCGGGTTTTACCTTATGCAAATTTTCGCACTCGTGATTAAACTAACTGCAATTCTCAGCCTTTGGTTCGGCGGTTTTCCTTTTGAAAAACTTACACCGCATCACGTAACTTACAAAATTTAAAAGACTTGAATACGCATCTTGACGTACCCTGAGTAACAGTATTTAACACGCCTGTGCAAAAGTTACTCGAACTGACCATTCCCCCTTTCTCAACTAGATTCTTTTGAATCGCACCCGATGGGGTCGTGGTGCGGGCAGTTTTCGAGCACGCAAGAAGCTACAAAATGCACAAACTCTAAGCAGTGCACTGCCGTCACACCTCATTTTCCACTTTGGCCTGTTCCCCTCAGGAATTTGAAAGGGACGCCAGAAACAGGGGGAAAACTGGGGCCACCGTCCCTTTGTGTTCGCCCAAACACGGTTTTTAGCTTTTGCAATCTTTCGACGTTGACCCTTCGGACACGGTCGCCTTCATGAAGTTGTCGAACTAAAACGCGCCTTTCGTTTGGGTGATGCACCTCCCTTTCCTCCTCCAAAGCTGGTTCGCCGCTTGTGCCAGGCTGAACGCCACCATTGACGTTTCCTAAAACTGATTGAATGCCTACCCCTTCGTCTTTCTGGCGATGGGGTGGGACTAGTCCTAGGCTTAGGCAGTGCCGAACGCTTTCGCTTCTTTCTTTTTCGGCGATGTTTGCTTGCCTCTTTTCTCTCGATGCCATCATCATGTCGCGTCGTGACCTCAGAAGTCGGGAAGCTCGTTGGAGCTAGTGCTAGGTCTTCCCTCCCGCTAACGCTTTTCGAACTCTTCGTCACGACGGACTGTTGGGCCAAATTATCTTTGTCAACGCTGATGAAACCATTGACTGGGCCCTCTCGGATGGCGTCGCTGCATTCCTGAAGCGTCGCGTCTTCGCTCTGATTCGCCACTGTGCTAATCATGCCTACATTTGACGATGTCGAATCGTACTCTTGAGGCACGAAGGAGGTTTCCAGCATCTTACTGGGCCCATTGGGACTGCTGGCACTCTCCTCATCCACGCAAAGAGCGTCTTTCGACATCGTCTCTACCTCCAGACCGGCCAAGGCCTCGTTCTCAGCATACTCTACCTTGATGCATTCTAGAATACCCGGGCCCTTTTCTGGCGCGATCTTTGGTTCTAGCACTTCCTGCCACACTTTAACGTCCATCGCTTTCTGACGCGCCTCGCTTTCAGACTGTTGTCTTTCTGTTTCGCGCTTTCTTTCAGACTCTTGTCTGAGCTGCTCTTTTTTTGTCCAGACAGAAGTTCCGAATATCTGGAACCTCTCTCCCTTAACTACCTCGTAGTTGTTCGCGTTCTCCTGACTGAGTCGCGCAACAGCTTCATTTGCCTCGCAAGGCAGAACCGTGAGTAGCACTTGACACCATGTGTCTCGCTCAAATGACAGTTTCTCGCCGGCATCGCCGTGCTCACTGCTGGATTGGTTCACCCTGCTACTCTCACTGAGGCGAATCTTTAATTGCAGTAACTGCACTTCCCGTTCTCCGGCTTCCCTTGCCGCTTCTCGTTCTTTCGCCCTTTCTTCCCGGGCCCATGCCCGCTCTTCTCTGGCTAACGCCTGCGCCTGTTCCTGCTGCTCCTTAAACCATTGTCTCAGTTCGGCACCCTCGAGGCCTAACTGTTTGTTTACCTTGCGTGAACCACTTATCAAAATCCATACACTGCATACTGCAACTGTCACTATAACGCCACTAAAAAAAAAAAAAAACCAGCGCAATCATATGCAGGATGCAACCGCTTCAACTGTGCGGCTCTATCACCACGCTCTCCGCACGGTTCTCGTTCACCCCTCACTGTCCTACTCTCGTACGGAACGTCCTATCTCGCGGACGCCAGTTTTGTTACAAGCTGCCACTCTAGCGTCGCTAGCGCGAAGTCGGCGACGGGAATGACAGCAGGTTGGTTCGTTCCGTACGCAAGCAGAGACAGTGAAGAGATCAGAGACGTGGGAAAACAAAACAATCTTTACTCTAGTGATATTGCAGCAACACGGGATCTAATACAACACTTCAATACAACTAACAAAATACATCGACACTTGATACAACTAAAGAAATATATAACAGAAACAATAAATCAGCTTACGAGAGAGAACTATTACAAACTACACAACTAAGAAGAATAGAACGACGGATGAGAAAGTTCGAAGATATAAACAGGTGAAGGCATACGTGTGATGCCCGGCAGCGTTGTGTCCCCGACGATCGGATGCGAGCAGTCGAAGAGAGTTCTGGCACGACTGCGATGTCGGCGGTGTTGCAACGCTGGTGGCTCCGGGAGGCTAGTGCTTGCAGGTGACTTCGAGCAGGTTGAGCTAACTCGAGGCGAAGTCCCGATGTCTACGTTGCAGACGTTAATATCGCGTCACAACTAGACGAACGGCTAAGTTTAGGTGGCCAGCCGATACAGAGCCACACCAAAAACTTCTAGAAGAGATGCTTGTTGATCTGTTTCTACACCATCTTGGTCAGCGACCAGTCTGCCTAGCAGGGCAAAATCCTGCGCTTAAATCCCCCTCGTGTCTCCTCGCTCTCTTTTTTGGGGACAAGAGACCTCTACCTGGGTCCAATCATGCGCGTTTAATTGATGGGAAACTCCGCCCCAAAAATATTTTGGACCCCACCCCCTTTTTAATTGGGAGAGGGCCCACAGCTAGCGAGAGTGACAACCGGTCGGGTTGTTGTCATACGGCTTGGCCACCAGAGCGTTTCCCACGCTTTTCCCCGTGGGAACGGTCAAACATTTGGCTCTCAGTCGGTGCGTTTTGTAGTCTAATCCTTGTTCGGGGTATACCGCGGCCTTCTACGACCTTGCAGACGCCGCCACAGTTACAAATAGATTAACCGTCGGCGGTGACGTTCTAAGAAGAGCACCCCATTTTGCACTTCTCGGCCCCCTTTCATGCGCCGCCGTTTCTCACGGTCAGTCGGGGAGTACGGCGCCCGTTAATTGCCGTGACGCGGTGTCGCCAAAAATGGCCGTCCGTGACACTAAAGTACTCGGCTGCTGACTCGTAGGTCACAGAAGCGAATCCCGGCTTCGGCGTTTTAATTTTCGGTGGAGGTGAAAATAATGTACGCCCGTGTGCTCAGATTTGGGTGCAGGCTAAAGAACCCCAGGTGGTCAAAATTTTTGGAGTCCTCTACTATGGCGTCTCTAATACTGATATGGTTGTTTTGAGACGTTTTGGAACTCCACATATCAAAAATACATTTTTGGCAATGACACTCTGGAGAACGCTAAAACAATCTTACATTGTCAAACTCATTGTGTTTCATAATAACACTCTCGCCTAGAAAAGGAGCAGCACATTGAAGGAATCCTCAGAGGGCACGGCACATGGCCTTCAGGAAACTTGTCTAAGTCGGCATTCCTGTTTAGGCAGGTTCTTCACCTTTCAAATACTTTATGCTCTCATAGCGACATTCAATTTTTCTCAGTATGGCCGTAACCTCACACATGTACTGCTTGTGCAATCGATTGCTGATCTGCAATGTTGATGTTTTTAAAGCCTGGTGATGTTGAAAATACTCAAGGCCAAAGAGATCTGAGATGTTGGAGCAAATCTTAAGAGAGTGTTTAGCATTCGAAACTAATATCGACGCTATAAGATAATGAATATCTGATTTAAGCATTAAAACTGAAAAGTTGACTGCCCATTTTGAATTCATTAAGGATATGAGTGAGCGATTCAGCAGTCTGAAAGTCTTAGTGCAGCAACATGGATTGAAAAAAATATATTACGAGAACACGAGTAGACGTCATGATCTACTCGTTTCCGGCCTGCTTGAAAATGCTGGTGAAACTGAGACAGAGCTGACGAAAGCCGTTCAAAAAATATTTGATGCGAAACTTGGTAATGAAGTAAAATGCATTGACCGAATTTACCAGCTCGGCAAGCGAACACCTGACAGCTCAAGAACGGTCATCGTGAATTTTTACGATCACCGCGGAAAGTTGAAGGGGTCTACCAAGAAGTTCAACAGTGATTACGTGAACGCAACCGATTACGCTAGAAAAACGCTATGGCAAAGGTGCAAAACCGAAAGAGCAAACGGAGCAAAAGTGAAGTTGATTCATCACAACTTTAAAGTGAACAATCAGCTTAAACAGTGGGAAGAAAAACGTAACATTCGTAGTCAAAGTCGTAACATTCGTAGACAAAAAAATTGGCCACTTATCTGCATGTTACACTGCTGCTTTCGTCGAAAGACGAAACTAGCAGTGTCTTACGTCTGGAGAGAGTGAACAAAATGTTTATTTGATGTTCTGCGTAAGAAAATCGGTGAATGGTATTCCGGGGGCGCTGCGTTAGAGTGCCTCGAGCGTGCAGCAGAAGCGAACGAGAGCATCAAGTAACGTCACATGCGATACATGAGCGCTGTCTGGCAGTTAGTTATCATGGAAAACGAAGCGCGCGCCCCGCGTGCTCGTCTGGGAGGTGATAACGTATAGAACGCAAGGCGACGGGTAGGTGCCACCACCGTGTCGTCTTAGCAAAACGTTGAAACATTTGCGTTTTCGTGCAAGCGTTGCATGGTCAGCGCAGCGTGATAAGCGCTACGGTCCTTAGAATTACTTATATATGTCTTTGTTATTAAGAGACACACATACAGAATATCGACGTGTTGTTATGGTGCCTCAGATATGCTCAATAATGTTTTTTTTTTATTAGACAATCGCACAAGTATGAACGCTGAATCTTGAGCAATATTGGTGGGTGCCATAGGCATACCAGCCGGGGGGTGGGCAAGGGGGGTGTTCGCCTCCCACCCCACTGGGAATTGTCCGTTGCAGGCATAGCGGGCCCGACTTTAGCTGGTCTGCAAACTCAAATGCGTGAAAACGACACATAACCTCGACACCAGCACTTCGCGGGCCTGGCGGGCCGCGATTGCCGCACGCTATTTCGGATTTTCTGCGGCCGGACTGCGAACGCGAACGGCGGCTCACGTACTACGCATGCGCAGCGGCAGTCACCGCACCGCAGGAGCTCACGGTGCACTATTCTAGAGCTTCCTAATGACACTCCTTCCGCTACATGAAAAATATAGATTTTCATATTCGACAAAAATAGAGTGCCTTGTAATTGAACATCTCCTTACCACGCAGACGGCCTGCGTTTCACCCTCCATCAGTACCAAATTTTTAAATTTATTTATATTATCTTTCGAGCTTTTGGTCATGAGCAAGATATTTCGCCTAAAACCGACGACGTCGTCACAGACATCGTAATTTCGGCGAAGTGACATTCTTAATGCTAGCGCATTAATAATAAATAGCTTGTCACGAGTGTGAACAAAACATCGCATATAGTATATTACGCTCTTCATTGAAACGCGACTGGTGTTGCCGCAATCGAACCGTCAACTTCGAGTGAGTAGCCGAGTCCAATCTTAGTGGATTCTATAGTTATTTAAATATTAGATTAAAGCCACTCGCTGTTCTGATTGCACGCGTGTAATAAGTGCCTGATTCGCACAACTTTTAGAGAAAAAAAGACCTTGGTAGTAGCTGTAACATGTAGAAACAAGAGCTGTACTTATCGTATAATGCTGACTCTTAACTTGCGCCTGTGCAGATCCTCAACCGGAAAGTCTCTTCAGTCAGCGTCATCTGCTCGCCGTTGAGAGCACTTCCGCGGGCGTCCAAGCACATACTTACCTGGTGTCGGGGTAACCGTGGTCAAGATGGCGGAATGAAACCGTTTTTGTAGACGTCCATGCACGGAACAAGGTGGTTGTAAGCTGTAAAAATCTGTCAGTGATTGAACTTCTTTGCAAAGTATGCCGGCACGAATAACATTTATGTAGCTCTGTTTCCAGCTGTAATACTTTAACGCGCGCAATATGCGTTACCTGGTGCCGGGATTACCGTGATCAACTAGGCGGTGCCCCGGGACCTCATATCGCTACCACTGGGTCTCGGGCCTTCCAGCCCGGAGCCCCCCATCCCTATGCCAGGAGGAGCACGGTTGCCGGTCCACGCTACCTTCCCGGAGCCCGCCTGCAGCCCACCCGACTCCACCTGATCCCGAGCGGCGTCTCCCCAGGCTTAGCCGCAGATTTACCAGAGTGCAGCTCGACTGCACGCTACTAGTTTTCTACAAGTCACGCCCCCTTCTACTGGCGACAGCCCCTCCAGAATGGCGGCCACTACCGACCTACCAGTGCGGGAGAACTGCTTCCTCTTCACAGCGCCTGACGGCGACGTATCCCTTGATGATCTTATAGACGCTATAGAATTAGAAGCTGGTGATGATAGTGTTTTTGTTATGCAGCATATGGGCGGGGCCAAGTTTCTCGTCTGTACACGTAACGCCAGCCAGGCAACAAAGTTAATGGTGGCGGAAGGTTTCAAGGTTAATGGAGTAAGCGTACCGGTTGAGGCCGTCGGCCGCCGGTCACGTTCGTCAACGTCTACTGATACCCCGCCTACCTGTCTGACGAGATACTTGGCAACGCCTTAGCACAGTACGGTAAGGTGCGGGGCATCTCGTTTGCTACTGTGGCCACCCGCCAAAATAAGTTGAACGGCGTCAGAGTCGTAAAAATCGAAATGAGTAAGCCGGTGCCCCACTTTGCGACCATTGCGGGCCACCGGGTCATGTTCGAATATAGAGGCATGAGGCGGGTGTGCGCGCGATGTAGTGAGGTGGGCCAGATGGCGAGCGCATGCTCCGCACCATACTGCAAACGATGCGGAACTTTCGGTCATGAAACTGAGGGCTGTTCAGCCGAATGTAAGCGTTGCGGGGGTCACCACGGAACGAAATAATGTTTGAGGAGGCGCTCTTATGCGTCAGCCGCTCGTGGGTTCCCCTCGGTATCGGACCTCGCGTCGAACTCGGTCCAGCCGAGTGGCTCCCCGTCGCAGAAGCCAGGCGAACCCCCCTCTCGTTTACAAGTGCTCGTACCCAGGACCGCGGCCCGCGCCCCCCAAGGCCTCCTTCCCCCCAAGGCCGCGAAACAGATGCCAGATTGCTCACAGGAAGCACCACGGCGGATTCATCCGCCAACGAGGAAGACAAGCCCGAGAAGACTGACGATGCCGCCACCATGTCATCGGAAACGGAATCGAGCGACCTCCAAACCGTCTCGGCCTAATCGTACCCGTCTATGCCATCCGTCCCCCCGTCAGTCCAAGATGAAGGCCACAACTTCCCGGCGCTTGCCGAAACTTTAAAGCGAAGTGAGCCCCCCCCCCCCCAACCGCCTCCCAAACACCCGTTAACGTGTTGGCCCGAGTGTGCGCCCAGGACTTGGACGACGCTACCAATGACCCCGCCAGGGACGAATTGTCCATCGTGAGCCGCGGGTATTACGCGCTCCTTGACGACCAAGACCGTGCTCAACTAAACCAGCCCCTCTCCTTTGAGCCCCCCTCCGGTAAAGCGTCGCCCTACACAGACCGCCAACTTGACCCACTCGCGTCCCAGCGGGTGCCTGGCCGCGAGCTGAGAGCTCGTTCGCACTCGCGCCGACGCCAGGGAGAGGATAACAGGAAAGAAACGAGAGGAAGAGCCACAAGCAGAGAGGCGCGACAACGCCGAATTGAGCCAGAAGCGACGGCGAGTGACAGCGATGCCCCACCCCACCGAAGGCGAAGTTGCAGAAGCTCGGCCAAAGCGCCGCAAGCAAAGGGGAACCGCCCCCTAAAGCCAGCGAGCCGATTTGATAACACCTTCGCTTCGTTACAGACGGCAGTGCCCGTGCGCGCCGGCGCCGCTGTTAACCCTTTCCTGTTTCACTCCCCCATGCGCTGCCTCCCCTTGCCTTCACCCCTCCCTTCCACACACTCACGTACCCCCGTGGTTTCCACTTCACCATAGTGCGACTGATGGCTGACCGAATCTGTTTCGCCACTTGGAATGTTCGCGGTTTCCGCGACACGACGAAACAAACCGCGGTCGTTTCCTTTGCGAAAGCCCGCAGCATCGACTTGTTGTTCGTCCAAGAGACGAATTTCCGATCCCCCCTCGACGTCGCTCGCTTCCGCAGCCTCTGTCACGTCGAAGCCTTCTTCTCATTGACGAGGACCAGGTCATGCGGGGTCGGGGTTGTGTTCGTCACCACGGTTTAGGCAAAAAGCCCATTGCGTGTTTGGCGCTGACGGCCGCACATTAATGCTTGACATCTTCATCGATGGGCAGAAAGTCCGGTTTGTGAACGTGTACACGCCAGTAACTAGATCGGAGACGAACCCCTTTTTCAGGGAGCTTGGCGAGTACCTGCTGGCCCCCCTCCCGCACGTAGTCCTTGGAGACTTTAACTGTGTAGTCGACACTGTGAGGGATATCCGGGGACCAGGTTTCGGAGGCTCAGCCTACCGTGCAAAAGAACTGATCAAAGTTCTCGAACGCCTCCGTCTTTCAGACGCATGGGTCCGCCTCCACGACGACGACTTCGGCCCCACTCGCGTGTGTAGGGTCACCGCTAGCCGGCTAGACCGCGCGTACTTACCGGAGCTCCTACTTCCATCCCTAACAGCGTGCGAGGCGGTCCCGTTGCCACCCCCTCAGGCCGCTCTGTCTGATGACGCGCCACTGCTAACAACCCTCCGTGCAAAGCCTGGCCCCAAACCAGCCGACGCATCGTGGCACCTGGATTCTGCACTACTAAAGGATCCGGTGTCTGCACCACAGATTGAGACGCTCATAGAGGCCTCGATTAGAGCATCCCCCCACGTAACATCGACTACCTGGGACGACCTCAAGGAGGCCTGGAAGGTGCTCCTCCAAGACGAAGGCCGTAAAAGGAAAAAGCACTTGACGTCCCAGATGAACGAGTTACTGCGCAGAATGCGTATCATTCAGAGTGCTGACACCCTCACCTCCTGTACACGAGATTACCTAGCCTCGCTCAAGGTGCAGTACGAACAGCTTCTTCGGGCAGCTACTGGCGAAAAGCGCGCCACTTGGGCCACCTCGAACGAGAGGCCAGAGGTAGTCTCGCGCGAAGTAAGGGGAAACGGCTCTGCGCGTATTGCAGAAGTAAAGCGCTCAGATGGTACCCTCGCGACAGACCCGGTCGAGATCGAGGCGACCTCCTTGCACCACTTCGAGACAGCCTTTCACGAGCCGGACGCCACGACGATCGCCTCGGAGCCAGCGTCCCTGTCGGAGCTGTGTAAATTCCTTAAGCGTCTGGAAGAGGATCAATGCCCGACTATGTGCGGCGCAGCGACGTTACCAGAATTGAGAGCCGCTGTCCAATCAATACCACGAATCTCGGCTCCTGGTGCGGACGGCCTCACAGCGGGCTTCTACGCCACCTTTTTCGAGAGTCTATGTGAACCGCTCCTAGCCATAGTCAACATGGTCCTCGAGGGACACGCGAAACCTGCCTCCTTCGGCATGGGGCGTGTTGTCCTCATTCTTAAAGAAGGTGCACCGCCGAACGACCCTGCTTGTTGGCGCCCGATCACGTTGTTAAATGTAGACTACAAGATTGTGGCGTCAATCTTGAACAGCCGACTAAGGACCTTTCTGCCGGATATTATTGCTCCACACCAGGCTTGCGTAGTCCCGGGCAGATCAATGTTCACCAACCTGACCACGACAAGAGACGTGTTCCAGTACGCTTCGGAGAAAAGAGTCACTGGGGCCTTTTTTTCACTTGATCAGGCCAAGGCTTTCGATAGGGTCAGGCACACCTACCTGTTCGAAACCCTGCGAGAGTTTGGCCTACCGGCAAGCTTTGTACAAGTGATAAGGCTCCTGTACTCAGACCTCAGGTGCCACGTAGTAGTAAATGGCTCCACGACGGACACCTTTCAGTACACGAGAGGGATCAGGCAGGGGTGCCCGCTTGGCCCAACCCTCTTTGTACTCGCGATAGAGCCGCTACTTACATCCCTGGCAAGCGATGCGCACATCCGGGGCCTTCCTCTCACAGGAACTGCGGACCTAAAAGTCCTCGCATACGCTGACGATATCTCCCTTTTTGTGTGAGATCCAAGCAGTTTCGAGCGCTTTCACCAGGTATTCGCGTCATACGCCCTAAAATCAGGTGCACAGCTAAATGAGAGGAAGTGTAAAGCCCTCCATTCGGCCATTTTCCGGCGCACGTGATCGGCAACTTCAAGGTAGTCACCGCTGTTAAGGTCCTCGGTATATACTTTTCCAACGAGGGAGTTACGGCCTCAACGTGGTCCCGAGTCGTGGACAGGGCTGCACAAATGTCAGAGAGCGCTAGCCTACAAGGCCTGACGCTATACGAGAAAGCCGTAGCCGTCAAAACAAGCATTTGCGCCCTAGCCTCGCATGCGAGCCGAGTAGCGGTGATGCCCAAAGAACAGCAAGCCAGTTGACCAAACTCATTAACGCATACCTCTGGGATGGGAAACCGCCACCATTGAAGCAAAACTTGCTACAACTGGCAGTGTCAGAAGGGGGTCTCGGCCTACCACATGTGTTGACCACGACCAGAGTCCTGGCCCTGAAAACCGCCCACATGCTCGCGCGCGCGAGCGATTACCTAGGGCGCAACCTACTCCTCTACTGGAGTGGAGTGAAGCACGACTGGCTGGATGCAGGCCGCCACACCGGGCCCTTTGCTGAGGCACCCGCGCCCTTCTATAAAACGGCGTCGGCTACCTGGCGCATGTTGAGGCAAGAAGTGCCCGAAGGCGATGTGGATCAGGACCAGCCAGCGCGCATCGTTGAAGCCATCACGCGGAAGCAGCTGAGCGACACTGAACAAAAACGAGCCGAGCGCGCGCAGCGCGAATTACTCTCGCTCCGTTGTGGCACCCCCCGTGATCCACAGGATTTCCTCCTGAAAAAGGCCTGAGCCGTCCTCCCCACCAGACAACGCCTGCATAAATTTGGAATAGTCCCGGATGCACGTTGTCCGAACTGTCACGCAGTTGAATCGCAGGATCACGCGTTGTTCCAATGCGTGGCGGTGAAACCTGTGTGGCGGATGGTAGCCCACTCCTGTGGTATCCGCCCACCTCCTTACCACAAGCGCAACAAAGGTGCCTTCGGCCAACTTGTGCTGATCTTCACGATGCTAGCTATTTGGCAAAGGAGATCGCTAGCAGAGGCGCGTAGAAAGCCTGCCCGGAGCGCGTTTCCGGTAGTCTCGCGTATTCGGCGGTTGCTATGGGCCCACCTATCCGGCGAACTCGAGGCCAGCGGCGAGGAAAACTTCCTTCGTCGCTGGCATACCAAATTCTTTTTTCTGAGGAATGGCAAGCTAGCCACCCCAATCACTACCTGGTGACCCCCCTCCCCCCTCCCGCTGTCTAGCACATGCGGAAGGCGACTTGTGTATATATATATATATATGTATGTATATCTTTATCACCTTTTTCATTTTATCACCCCATTGTCGTTGTTATTTGTAATCGATTCGGGCAAAGTGTGCTGGTCGACACGAGTTAATTTTTGTATAGCGCCTTCTTCATTGATTGGCGCCTTCAGTCAGTTTTTTACGCGCAGATTGTTGCTGATGCCTTATTTGGGGGGAGACAAGACCCCCCCCCCTACTTCCTTGTACCCCCCCTGCCCCCCCCCCAGCCTCAAGGCCTCTTTTATACTTCCGGGCATGCACTTACCGTGTACGAAAGCAGCATTGTTTCAGGCGACAAAAAAGAAATAATACCTAGAGTTGTACAGCGCTAAGTCGCTACTTGTTCCAACCGCGTGTTGAGAAGACCTACCACCGTGCGTCATTAAGCCTGCTGGAGCACCACGCGCTGTACAGTAAATAGAGGGGTACGTTCCCCCACATACATTGTACCACGGTAGTGGTGCTTTCCTGATTGTACATGCACCCTTTGTAGTCTTGAAGCTCGATGTTTTTGTCATGTACTTTATCCTTGATTGGAAGTCAATAAACTTCTCCTTGTTGCTCGTAGCATGCTTCTCACAGCACGTACCGACAGGGCAGTCTGGAGATACTTCTTGGCACCGAACGGCAGACGTCGCATATTCTGTACGCCGAAATAGGCTCAGCGAAGCGCAGAGTACTCCAGTCCAATTCCTGCGTAAATCCGAACAACCCGTACTGCTGCATTTGCAAAGCCATGAAAAGCATCGGTGCGCCTTCCCACTTTCAACTGCCGCAGAAACTGCGCTCCAAAATTTGCAAACCTTATTCACGTTGAGTTTGTGCGAGTGTGGCCGTGGCTGCTACCTATCATATAATGCTACGCCCACTGTAAATCGTTCTGGCCGCTATTTGAACTTGGGAAAGGAAAGTCCTTAAATGTGTGGTGATGGGGTTGCCTCGGAATTTCGGCAACACGATCATAACTTGTTCACTAAGTACGTCCGTGGCCGCTGTACTCTTATGAAACGCCATGAGAGGAAACACAAGTGCACGTGAAAAAAAAAAGCGAAAACGTCTCGAGCCCGTCGTTCACAGCACATGACATCGAGTTAAAGGCAAGCACTCCGAAGTGTGTTCTGAAACGCCTAAATGCGTTAAACTTGGGTATGCACATGGTACCAGAGCAATTAAGTGCATACACAAACAATGTACCTTACGATCAGTGGTACGTACTACGAAGCTAGCTCGCTTTATCCGGCATGAATTGGATTGACTATTTTCGCCTCTGCATTTGCATTCTTCATAGATCTTACGCTTTTTGTTCATCGAACTCTTTTATCACGCATACTAGAATGTGGTGTTGGCGGTTGTCGTCCATTTGCATGTACTGATAATTCTGACACATTCGCGTCCACTTAATTGGTGTGTAACGAAAGGCAATACTGAGGCTTCCCGGATAGTTCCGGCAATCGTGAAGACCAACGGCAAGACAAACCCGATTGTGGTCGCGATCACTTTGCGGTTTACCTGTATAAAGAACGTGTTCGCATCTCATGGTTGAATGCGGAGTTTATACTGCTCAAAGTTCTAGATGCGTTATATTGTGCGGTGGCGACCACTTAAGATTATGGGTGGTCGCGGCGTGTGCTATGCTTAACGCTCGCGTCACCTGCCTATACTGTTGAAGCTCGTGCGCCTATGTCAGAGGCTCTGTTAAGCTATATAATCAAAGTTACCATGGCTCTCCGTCAACGCTACTCAGAACTAAAACAAAATACCTACGTTATCACACCTTTTCCTGCGACCGGTTGTGGAGAACGCCAGTAATTCACTTACTGAACACGTTTGCAACGGCCCGCATCCAGCGCTCTTGCCATTATGCTTCGCGTAAATTGCGGAAATCAGCATAAGTGACGTCGTTTATGTTCTTGGCAATCAGACCGCATCAGCAGCGTCGAGTGGGGTTGTTTTTCGGGGAGTGCGAAGACGTTGCGCCTGCTCCTGGTTTCGCCATTGTTCAGGCGAGTGAAACAGAAAGAACTTCATTGCAGTTCGATGAGGCGTCCGACTAGTGGACCGAAATTCGTTGCACTTTTTCTGAGAGATCAGTGCGGATATACGCATAATATTTATCTCAATCATTTTTTCGTCCCCGCTATTTGCACCTGGTTGCGCAGCAAACTGTGCAAAGGAGTCCGGCTTTGCACTACTCAAAACTGCGTCGACCGGTGATGCTGCGTGTTCGCGAAACTCCAGAGTCTGACGTCTATAGGAAACTCTATGTTGTCATCAGGAACAACTTGAAAAAAAAACTTAAGGCGCCGCTTGTACCAAGTGCTCGCTCTACTTCAATTATCCTAGCGCTTTTACCGTGCTTTACTCGTTTAGTTACTGCGTACATCATTTGTTAACAGTATGACTCCATGGCTTTAGTTTTAAATACACTTTAGGCTTGACATGAACAAAATTGGCGCTTCTTAACGCCACAATGTTGCCGATATAACGGTAAGGTATATTACCATTAGAAGTTTAGCGCAAACAAAGCTCTTTAGTTTTTTTTTTTTTTTTTTTTTTGCTGCTCACTTTCAGTATTGTAGTACCATGATGTAGGTCATCACTCTTTCTGCACTGCATCTTTTTAGGGAGCATAAATTCAGTTGCCAAATCCTAAACAACTAGCACTGAAACAACTATAGCAGCTTTGAAAGCCTTTTAAAGTCGATTGTCTTTCTCGAGATACTTCGCCGCAGAAACATGCGCCTGTGTTTTTTCTTTCCTCTGTCTCTCACACTATTCAGCTACACGACCAAAGTTTAAGCTAAGGCACATTTCCAGGCTCATCAATCTTATGACTTGAGAATTCACAGTCAGAGGTGTGGTTGCACCTCAATGTTTCAAAACACCCGTCTTCTCAATACGGCCGCTGGCAGAACTACGTGTGAAATCACTCAAGCCTATGAATTTCACAAAAATGAAAGAAAAATGTATGAGCGTGGCTTGTCAACTAAGAGATAAAAAGCCTACTTCGAATGATCGCTTCTAAGTTGGCGGGCGCAAATTGTCGCAATCACTGCTAAAACGTGCATCAGCTGCGTTGTATGACTTTCTAGACCTAGAAAGCAGCATGTTTACATGGTATACTTTAGTTTCATTGCTCTACTGGTATAGTACAAACAGCATGGGTCATCGAGAACATAACATAAGTTGAAGTTTACGCTGTGTGTGTCTTTTTTCAATCCCTGTCGTGGTGCGCTATAGTCATATGATGAAAATTTAGCACTCGCTGATCGGCCAGAAATTTTCAAGTGGTGGCTGAATTTCACTTGCGAGCATTGTCGAACAAAAATGAAAATTACGCATACCTGGAGCGCGTAATCAATACGTAGGTGTTAGGTGGTGAATTGTTTCACTTGAAAAATTGTAGACATGTAATTTATTTAGAAACCCTAAATATTTTAAGCTACGCTGAAAATGCGATGCAATGCAAGAAAAAACCCTGTACCAAGCATGTGGCACTTTCACCTGGCAGTGATCCTTGGTTCAGTTAAACCTCGTGTTTCCCAATGTCCCAGCCAAATGCAGTGCACGTCACGCAGCGCCATATCTCAAGTCGATGAGACCAGAACTCACGTGTTATGCTCGTCAGAAAAATAGAAAAATATTGTTCTTGACGACACTTGTAGTGAAGCACGGAAATACAGGGCAAATTTGAATTTGACAGGGGCAAGATCTGACTACCGATAATGAATGTGGAGGGCGCCTAGGCATATTGCGTTCTTACTTGCAGCCAGTATTAGCTTACCAGTTCTTGAACATCTGTGCTATGCGACGTTTTCTTGGTAGGATATATACTGACACCTACACCTAGGTATAATTACGAATTGCTTCATTCGCAATTATAGCAAAATAGTAAGATCCCGGTAGCACAGCCACTATTACGAACAGGAAACGTTATTCTCCTTATTTTGACAGTTTCTGAATGATTGCAGATTAAACTGGGGGACAATTATTTGCAGGATGAATAGGAGTGAAGCAAAGTGGATAATCTATACTTGAACGGACATGTGCTCTATGTCCACAAGGTACTCGAAATTAGAGACTTCGTATAGCTCTTAGCTCGGGGTAATTTTCTGAGATACAGCTAAGCTTCAGGCACGATTTCATCTCAAGATGATCGAGCAGAAACAATCGTTGCCAGATCGGGTTGAAAAAACAAAATTACACATCGGATTTTTATAAACCACTGACCATATAGTGTACTCTCATTGTGTACATTATTATGGAGATTTCGGGTGTATTTTGAGTGCCTTGTAAATAACATATAATTGGTGTGTGCATATTAGTGATATAATACGTTTTTCAGCAGCCATAATTTATTTCTTTGAATATTTAAAAAACTTGCAATTCAAATTGATTTGTTTTATACCTTAATATACGTGCTCAGAAACATTATGTGTCCCAGTAAAAAGGTTTCTTTTTTGTGTTTCTCTTATGCACATTTCTGATTAAGTACGTTTTCATTGCACTCCAGTAACATCCTTTCAAAAATGAGTGACAGTATCAATAAAGTAAATTAAACATCAGTGTGAAACTCCGTATTCCCTAGCGTTTGTTTTGTTCGATAGAATGTTTTTAGCACAATCGTATGTATTCTGCAGTTGCTTCACAAAATTTTGCAATCGTAACACAATAGAAAGACGTGCAGAGTTCAACGTTCCTTTAGTAGAGCGTGAGGGCAGCTCCATCAAGTATGACGTGATGTATGGTCCTCTAGATTTGTACGCCGGTTTGGGAGCTGCAAGAACGTTCCACTTTTAAACGTCAGTCAATCTCTAATTGGTCAGTCATTTTGATGAATGAGATTGACGTTAATTGGGTTTTATTGCACCTTAAAAATAAGTGCAGTGCAATTCAGTCTCATAACACTTGTACTGGAAAAAAAAGTGTACAAAATAAACGATCAGGTTATTGTTTGCACTCGAGAAGGATAAAGCAAAGGATAAAGCAAGACAAGAGCATCACCGGCTCGCCTGAAGCATGGCCAGCGCTGCCAACGATAGACCCACCGTTTGAGCCCCCACATAGCTCGCCTACAATCACTTCGGAACGAGAACGCGGTGATAGTCGCGACCAAGAAATTGTAGCCATGGTAAAGGCCCTTATGAATACCATTCGTATGCTCCTCACTAGCATTTACAGTCCGGCTGCAAAGAGTGCACTTCAGTTAGTGGATGCGCTGAAGCCGGTGCTATCAAGTCTGGAAAGCCACCATGGCTCCGCCTCTGCAAGCATTTCGTAAAGAAGTCAAAGGAGCTTCGATATTTCAGTTGAATGCCCGAGGCCTCAAGCCCCGCATTTCTGATATCCGAAAATTTGTGTTTAAAAACCAGTTTCCAATTATTGTTATCTGTGAGCCAAGGCTACACAATGCAATACGCCTATCCAGGTACGAAGCCTTTAAGTCCGCTACCTGCAACGAACAGAGTAAAGTCATTGTATATATCAGATGCGACCTTACCTATATCGAGCACCGTGTAGCACCTCACGATGACAACCAGTATGTCTGCTTGGCAGTTAAACGTAGAGACCTCAATTTCACACTTGTAGGCGCATATATGTCACCTTCGAACCGTTTTGAACCTGAAAGACTACGTGCACTGTTAACGGCCACACCTGGACCATGGATCATCACCGGAGATTTCAACGCTCACCACTCAATATGGGGAAGTCAGAAGACAGACAGTCGTGGAAGGCAAGTATTCTCCTTTGCTCTGGAGCAGCAGCTGCTTTGTGTAAACGACGGACGCCCAACGTTTCTACGGGGAACGACATACAGCAGCTGCCTTGACTTGACATTTGTGTCACGAAGCCTAAATGGAAAGGTCAAGTGGTTCGCAGACTATGAAACTCATGGAAGCGACCACATACCAACTCATTTGAAGATCAAGGGCCTGGAAAAATCGCCAAACTCTGACACTTTGACTCGCATCGACTGGACAAAGTTCAGGTCACTGACGGAAAAAAGGTGTCAAGAAAATAAAACGCCTCCTCTTTAGACCCTTGAGGATATGATTAGAGCTGCTACTCAAGAAGCGACCTATCTATCACATTCAACATACTTCAGATTATTTTCAATATCAAGTGGAATTGGAACGGCTCAGAGTGATCCGTCGTCGCGCAGAAAGAAGATATAGGCGCACTAAGTCCATTCACGACTTGAGGGAGGCAAAGCGCCTACAGAAAAAAATTCAGCGGCGACTCATTTCACTTCAATCCTTTCGCTGGAAACATCTGTGCGAATCTTTGGATCCACACAAGCCTTTGACGCAGACATTGAGGATTGTCCGTGGCCTACGAACATCGCCACATCAACATCACCCCTTCAAGTGTCTTTCTCTCCACCAAGGACGCACTGAAATTGAAGTAGCAGAAGATTTCTGCATGAAAGTTGCCGGTCATGCGTCCGCGTGCACCACGCGCCACCAAGAAAACGCTCCAGCTTCCAGAGATTCAAGAATGGACACCTTTTTCTCTCTAGAGGAACTACAAGCGGCCTTGACGGCATGCAAACGATCTTCATCGCCTGGTCCGGATGGGATCACGTACATGGCTCTTTGCAACCTCGGAGAAGCAGCTCGACGGGCTCTTCTATCCAAGTAAAACGACTCGTGGAGCAGCGGATTTATCCCTCATTCATAGAAATCCAGCAGCCTCGTCCCTGTGCTTAAACCGGGTAAATCTCCTCTGCACTTGACCTTTTATCGCCCCATCGCGCTTATTATTTGTTTCGGGACAGTGATGGAGAGGATGATTTTGACTCGCCTAGAGTGGTACCTGGAGCGCCACGAGGTATACCCTCATGCTATGACGGGCTTTCGGCGAGGGCAGTCCGCAATTGATAACGGTATAGACCTGGTCTCATCTGTTCAGCATCAAAAAAGACTGAAACGTTTATCTGCGGCGTTGTTCTTGGACGTGAAAGGTGCATACGATAACGTATCACATGAAGACATTCTGGATGTCATGGAAAATGTTTGATTAGGGGGTCGGCTTTACCAATGAATCCACAGCTATCTGAAAGGCAGAACTTTCTTTATACAGACGGAGAATGGCACAACAACGCACCATTGCAACCGTCGAGGTGTGCCTCAAGGCGGTGTTCTTAGCCCCACACTTTTCAATCTAGTGCTACTCGGCCTGGTTGATGCAGTTCCAGAATCTGTCCATCTGTCAATATATGCAGATGACATCTGCATCTGGGTGTCAGGCGTAACATGCCTTCATTTGCGTGCCCGGCTTCAGAGAGCGGCTAAAATAGCGACAAAGTACCTGGAAGAACGGGGACTAGAGCTGTCATCAGAGAAATGCTCGCTTATAGCATTCACGCATAACGCTATGGGCCCATATGTTATTAAAATGAACGGACACACGATCAACTACGTGAAGACCCACCGATTACTTGGAGTCATAGTTGATCGCGACCTCTCCTGAAGCCCTCACATCGCCCACATGAAAACTAAACTCACCATGATCAACCACGTACTGAGGTTTCTTGCTGGAAAAACGTGGGGTGCATCGGTACGAGCAATGCTCCAACTCTACACTGTTTTGTTCCTCGGTTATATGCCATACAGCTTACCCGTGCTTTGTGGGATCCGAAGAACAAACTTGCGCGTCCTCCAGTCGATGCAAGCCCAAGCCCTGAGAATATGCCTTGGTCTCCCGAGATGCGCGTCTACAACAGCGACAGTCATCATTGCGCGTGATTATCCAGTCAATGCATACATCCGCGTAGACGCTTTGAGAATGCACATAAGACATTTCGCTCAGCTTCCATCTCATCCCCTCGCCTCACTTCGAACTTCCAGGCCCCACTCAGCGTTCAGCGCAAATGTAGCTCAGCATTGCGCAGTGCTTCCATTGCACTTCACGCATGCAGCACAGCCGCCGATACCATTATGGTGCCTACACCCACTCAAAGCCCTTCTTACAATTCCTGGCATCCAAAATAAGAAAAAGTCGTCGCATCTAGCCCTGAAACAGGCCACATTACTTTTCCTGCAAGAGAAGCACAACGGACGCCTTCACATTTACACAGATGGCTCGGTGTCTTCAGTAAGCTCTGCAGGGGTGGTGGCTATTCCCGCGAGGCACATCACAATTAAATTCATGACATTGCATTTGACGTCGTCGACAGCTGCAGAGCTTGCAGCCATTCGTGCAGCTCTGCAGTTTATAGTGAAAGAACCTTCGGGAATTTGGTCGATCTTCTTGGACTCGAAGGCATCTCTTCAATGTCTTATATGACCCTTTCGCCATGGACCGAATGAACAGTTAGTAGCTGAAATAAGGGTTCTTCATCACCAAGCAACCGAAAAACAGCCCAACATAGTGTATCAGTGGATACCAGGTCATTGCGGTATATATGGCAATGACCGCGCAGATGAGGCCGCTAGATCTGCACACGATGGTACCCAATACAAAGCAATCCCGTTTTCAAAAACCGACGCAGCTACAAGACTTCGTTCGCTTGCACGTGACCTCACACTGGTACAGTGGAACTCAACAGACTTTCCAAACGCGCGCCTGCATAACTTGGATCCCGATGTGCAGCTTCGTCTTCCCCCAAGGATATCTCGAGCTGAGGAGACTCTTCTATGCCGCCTGTGGCTTGGAGTGGCCTTCACGAACGCATACTCTTATCTCCTTGGGATGGCCAGCTCTCCTACATGCACTTACTGCAGTTGCGAAGAAACCATCGCGCACCTTCTGTGTGAGTGCACCCATTTCAACGTGCAAAGACAAGAACTCACTGCAGCTCTGGATAGACTAGACAATCGGCCTTTGTCGGAACAAAGGATTCTGGGTCATTAGCCGAGCCCACCCTCAGCTCAGAAGGCTTTGAAAGCTTTGCTGCGCTTTTTGCGGACAACTGGCCTCAGAGACAGACTTTAGTGTCTTATACTCTTTGATGTCGCCATTCCTCTGTCGCAATGTTTTTTGTAATTTCTCCCTCTCTTCACAACATCTATTTTTATCATCTTTCATTCCCCTCACCCCTTTCCCCAGCAAAGGGTAGCCAGCCGGTCTATGAACTGGCTAACCTCCCTGTCTTTCCGCTTAAACTTTCTTTCTCCTCTTTCTTCAGTAAACAGGGTATTGTGCTAAAGGTTGTACTCATTTTCTAATAAAAATTCACTTCCTCGCAGCTGTTCATCCTAATAATGTGTTCTATTACACATAAATAGATGATGTGCTCAAAGCTATGTTTTGAAATGTCGTAAAATTTGTAAATTGACCGACGCAAACGAGTTGAGACTGCATCCATGAAAACAAAGAATTTGCGCCTAAGCTGAACAAAGTAAAAGGGACTCATCCCAATCGCGTTGTTGTTCGTGGTCAGCCTCTGTCTGCACAAAGGGAACATGAATTCTCAGGTTTAAGCTTGGACACGTAGCTTAGGTTGATGTCACATATTAGGTATATAAAACACCAGCTCTAAAGACAGTTTGCTGTTGTCAAACACTGCGTTTTGTAGTGAGAAGTGGCTAATTATCTAAAGCCTCATCGGCACTCACTCAGGTTACAGAGTAGTAATTCATTTCTATGCGACACCAAGCACAATGAAGTTGCTTTACCTTGTCCCCCACTTATGCATTTGTCTTTCTATCAGTTCTTTTCGCAACAGACCCTCAAAGAGCCCCTACGTCGATTTGCACGAGTGATAGTTCGACCCGCCGAGATCCTACTTGTCCTTGGCATATTTCGCAAAGTGAATGCACATAAGAAACAACCCAAATACTCTACAATGAAAGATTTGTTAAGTTCTACACACTTTCGAAACCTACCTACTGTGATTCAGCCTTTCGCACTTCGTTGCAAAACGTAATGGAGGAATCGGTTATGTCACTCCATCAACTCATTTATCGCAATTTTGGAGGCCGTGGTTTTGGCCAATAGTCGCAGTTTTGGAGGCGATGGTTAAAACATCCTTATACCTTCGAGAAACCCTGGACGCGCTTCCATCGGGGTGTCACCCTAGATGGAGTTGCGTTCTTTGCATTTTGCTTTGCGTTAGCATGAGGTAGCTTGAAGTTGGAGTAGCGACGGTTCGACGTGCGCAAACATTGTCTTTCCGCTGCTTCCTGCTTCCAATGCGATAGGTTCTATTAACAAAACTGCGCAGAAAGTACCTCAGCAAAGCAACGCTGTCGACGCTTCAACCTTGCGCCTTCGTGGAGCAAAACACAGGACAGCGGGACGTGAAACACATCTGTGGGTGTTCGCAGCTCAAACTACGAACTGCTCCTTTCCGTGTTGCTGAAGTACGAACTGCTGTCTACTGTGTTTCTGGAACTCTTGCCTACCATGTTGCTGTTCCTAGAGGCTTTTGCTGCCTACCCGGTCGCTACCTACTATTTTACCGTGTTGCTCAAGCTACGAACTGCTGCCCACCGTGTTGCTGCAGCACAGTGTGGTAGTGTATGCATCAGCACTCGCATAAATATGGAACCTATTACTTGCACGTTCATACCCTATTGTCCATGCACATAGCTGAAAACGCTATAGGCGCGTGTAAATTGCGTGTAAATGCTTATTATGGGGTTGTTGGTGCCATAATTGGCTGCAATTCGCGATACATACGCTGTGCCCAGGTATATTTCAAGAACTTCCGGCACCACTTGGAAGCCACTGAGATCGGACTAGTATGTACTGATTTATCAACTGTGTAAGCGCGCAAGACACGTATGACGGAGAACACGGGTGAAGGGCTGCTCTAAGCTAATATTCATTGAGTATTAGAACTAAATATATAGGCGTCGTCACCATAGAGTGGTGGCTCTAGGCATTTACTAGGGCACATCGACGTCAAGCGGTTCTATAGTTTCCGTAAACCAATAAAGTATTTAGGCGTAACTAGTGCGGAAACTCAAAACGATATGGTTAGTCGTCAGGGCGCGACCGCCTTATTTTCAACGACATGAGCAATTATTGCACTAATATTTAAAGAACACGAGATAGGATGCGTAGAATGAACTTGAGCGAAATGGACAGCTCGTCAAATGAGCTGCTCACTCGTCCTTGTATTTTATACTGTTTATTTAGATCGAGATGATTGCACACGCACTCGGCAAAATAAACGCCCTGGTAGCGTCGAATTTTCTCGTGTAAGGTAACTTTGAGGTTTGGCGCAAGTACACCATGCAACTTTGAGAAACGGAATAAAATATATCAGCATGTGCGTATGACTTGAATATAATGCGAATATCATTGTAACACGAAGAGTGACGTTTCAATGCTTGCAGGATTGAAAATGGAACTTCAACACTTAATTTTAAGCGATGATCGAATTCGCCTAGCAATGATAAAAAACAGTCACGTTGCATTACAGTGTATACAGAACTCTTCAATTATTTGGCAATACTTAATTACTGCTCATTAATTTTTTATGAAAGTTTTCTTTATATTAGGTGGGCTAGATAGGCAGAACACGACAAAAACTTACAATCACGAGTCAATCAAAATGCCTCACTGGGTTCAACGTTCGCCTAAAAGGGAATGATGCGAATTCAATATTATATGGAATGTCCGTACGCTCTTGAAATACGGATGTAATTTCGACGTTACAATATGTTCTCATTCGAACCAACTTGCAAAGTATATTATAGTTCCTATTACTCGCTCAATTCTCATCTGGATGTCTATTTTTCACTTCAATCACAAACATTTTTGTACTGAGAGAGAGGTTATTAATGAGCTATCCAAAGTACTAAATGGTGCTCAAAGAACTTTTGTTGACGCTATTAAAATTCGTTTAGCTGTATTGCGAGCAAGATAGTCTCCAAATTTTTAGAAATTTTTGAATCTTCTACATGTTGACATTGCCAGACACCTCTGATATTGCTTTAATGTGACCGTCTCGTTACACATTTAAATACGGCCCATTGCAAACCACACCTACACGGCAGCGAACAATCCCGCTTAATACCGAATATCCGAAAATACTGTCGACCCAGCACGAACAGTATATTGCATTATAGAATTAACATGTCCGAAAAAAATGATAACGCTGGCATCTATGCTCGTAATGACGTCCCCCTTAAAATGCTATATAAAACAAGAAAACTGAAAATTTTGGTTTGGCACGAGAACACAGCCAACTCAGGGCTTGCTGCCACACTGAAAGACGTGCGGCGCCGTCTTTTGCAAGCGTGGCGAATTACCACCCTCAAGCATCTCCAGAGCAGATGCTCTTCAAATCAAACGCGAAACTTCACAACCCGAGTGCGGCTGTAAGCATGTTTTGCGCTATTCCTTTGCTGGAACTTTGTGCTGATTTCGTGTGAAACGTCGAGGAGACCTTCCTCGGCAGTCCGGAATGTCTGCAGCATGTGCATTGCAAACAGCGGAAGCAACTTCATTAGTTACGTATTAGGACTGAAAGAAACGCGAACAACGGACAGCGTTTACTGCGGCGTGCCTTGGTTGTGACAAGGCAGAATTTGTGCTGTAAGCCGGCGTCAACGTAGCGCTAGAATCTGGCTGCCACTTACGCTTATGTACCCTATGTGTATCAATTACCAGTCCTGCCGGTCAAAAGTACCAGCCAGAACAAGATCTTAAAAAGCTACGGTGACGCTGGCCGAAAGCAGATGTAGATTCGCCTAGGGACAGCCAAGGCATGTCGCCGTTAGACGGAGTTGAAAGTCATGATTTCCACACCGTTCACGTCTCCGTGCATCGAGATAGTGGGCCGTTACAGTAGTACTAAACATGCGTGGTGCGTGCATCTACGTGTGAGTCGTAATGCGTATATGCTATTATTGACATCCGGCCTGCGAAAGAGTACGGCAATAGCTTTGCGCCTTATCCTGCAGACATACTGCGCGCAAATCGCTGCATTAAATTGGAACAGCAGACGTCGCGCTTGAATAAACGCAGTAAGTGTACTTACACTTTACTGGACTCGTTGTTTTTCCTGTCGATTGTGGTTATATCCAAAGGCGGTGGAGGTCAGCGTTTTTCGTTGTGCACGGAAATCTGTGCAATCGCAAATCACCACACCGGCACGATTACCGCGATGCGCTGTGAACTTCACACGCAGTGCTCAGCAATCTATTTTTCGAGCTCTGTTTGTCGCATCAGATGACAGCGCAGTGGCACCCAGATAACATTTTATGAGCGGGCGCAGCGTGAACAGGGGCGTTTTTGCTTTTTGAGCTAAGAGAGCCGCTGCTTGCCATGCTAGCGAGGCGCATCTTGGCAGTTCCAAACAAAATATGACGTCTCTGGGAGCGAGGGTATGCTGCCGAAGGCGCCTGTGTGCGAGATAGGCGTGCTCTCGTCTATAGCTAGGATTTACCCAGGCACTCTTTAGGAGGGTAAAATGGCATATGTACAAATACTAACGTTCTTAACTGCTGACCGGATTATTTGAAGAATGACGGCTTTATTTGTCGATGTCACTCTATTTGAGAACGATTCTTTCTTTCAGGGCCCAAGCTTACCAAATAAAGTATTTTGTCTTTGGTAGCTCTCAGTTCTTTCTTTACCATCCCCAAAAGACGCCAGAATAATACAACACGCAAACAAACTCGAAATAGAATTCAACAGACAGCAGTAGGAGTCAGCATGCAGCTTATCAAAAGTTGAAAGAGCATCATGTATTTCTGACGAATCCAGTGATGATTTAAGGACTTTATTGTATGGCGTATGACGCCTCAGTCTGACACAGTGTCTTTATTTTCTTTTTTGTTTCTCAAGATATGTCCATTAGGCTGAAATATACACCTCTCACCTTTTGTACATGTGCGACACCTATTTTATTAGAAAATGCATATTATCATATGTACTTCTCTAAAACTCAAAGGAGGCCTGTCTAGCTCCCATTTTCAGTATAACCACTAACCGGTTTTTTCGAATGCAGCATTTAATCTAATAATTGAACAGCGAGTGAGACAGAGAGGTGGAAAGAGACATGACGGAAGTAGAGCTAATAGTACCAATAGCAAAATTGGTTGAAGGAGAGGCATTAGAAACAACCTAATCTTCCAGAGTTATCACTCTCATGCTCAAGCTTTTGATTTAATTATCAGCAGCTTCTTGCGTTCCCTTTATCCCCTTAATTTTCCCTAATACGGTATTCTGAACAGTGTGAAGCCTACGCACTGTTTCAATAACAACTGCAAGCATCTCCTCAAAGTTAAGGCTGGTATTCGACTAAATGTTACCTGAGAGCTACAATAACAACGATGCAACTTTCGCGAGAAGTAAGAGAAGCATCAATGCGCGTAACACCTTATCATGCAGGTGAGGTGAGTGGGTCTTACGACGCCGCAACGAGGCAATAATGGCTACATATTACACAGGAAGCGTCTAGAAAGTAACCAACCTGGAAATACGGCAGCCGTAAGCGTCCCATTTCTTCAAAGCCGTTCTGCCAACCTGAACTTGTGCTTGGCTGGCTTTTGTATCCTACGTCATGGTTAGCGAGATTGTCTGCGAGCGAACCACGCTGCCAGGCACCAGTAGACGAGGAAACCAAGCTTAGCCATCGTTGAACTGCCGGAAACGGAGCCGCTTGAGAAAGGTTCGAGAACCGTCGAAGGCCGGGCACCGAAGGACGTAACCAGCTTGTTGCTGTATCCCGCGTCACATCTTGTGATGTTGTCCGTGAAAGAACTGTGTCGCAGGGTGCTGGTAGACGAAGGAATCAGCAGTGACCATCTTTGCGTGATCAGGATCAGGAGCGAAACCACACGGCCAAAACAAAACGACTTCACATCAAGAACCCACGTCGACAGGGAACTGAGGAACCCAACCAGGAAATACAGCAGCGGTAAGCATCCGATCCCTTCAATGGTGTCATGCCTTTAAAGTCTAGTTTCACTTTCTGTGAAACGAGAACTTTAATGCTGTCGCGTTCATAACCCTTGTAGTTATACCAATAATTCGACCTTCAAGTGTTGGAGGAAACTGGAAACTCCCTTCCCCCCCCCCAAAAAAAAACCTTTTCGTGTAGCATTGTCGCTTAAATGAGCATAATTCATTGTATTTGTGTGTTGCTAGGATTGATAATCATTTAAGAAATTCATTGTTACATACTACTACACAGGCTTAATACTAGAACTATCTTAAACATGAACTCCTATTCACGGAATAATTTTATGAAGAACACTGAGACATATTCATTTACGTGGACGTCTTTTTATATGAATGTGATATCGGAGCTCTTTCGGAGCATTGAATGCACTGTTAGTCCTAATAAACTACGCGTAATACGACCATGTTATTGAAAATGTGTGAAAATATTTTATGTGCGAATACAAACATTTCTAGGCCACTCCTTTTGAAGTTTCACAAATAAAACGTATACCACCCAGAGCAAGCGCACGAAACCGGCGTTCTCAGAATGCAGGAAATTGGCCTTAGGGAATGCTCCCTTATATTCTAAACAAATTAGGAGAAAAATACTCCAACGCCATTCTTACTACTTTTCCTGTAATGGTGGCATCATAGGTTAGGCGAAGCACCAATTACAACAAAATGAAAAAAATTGAGGTAAATCACCTTTTGTTTAGATATGCCTTCGAGTTCATTATTAAAGCACACAGCCCTTCTTGCGACACGCCTGCTCTTGCTCCGAGCAATCGCAATACCTAGCGGCGGCAATTATTATTGGCGATTAATAAAGTCTGACTGACTTCACCAGTTTTAAGAGTGATATCTAAGCTGAAACTAGTAATAGCGGTTTAACTACACTCTGACGAGAAGATGGAAAGAACTAAATTATTGAATCAATTATTGAATCAATGACGAGCGATAGAATTCGCTCGTGGTTAATTGAGTTTCGATTGCGATTACAGCACGCATGGCAAATGTGGGTTAGCGAATGCAGATTTCATACCATTTCAATTGCTCTCATGAGCAGTGACTTCATTATGGTCGTGGAAAATTTCACCTCATGAGAGCTTCAGTTTGGGGTTCGATGAATGTGTTCACTTTCATAGCTCGGTAAAAATTGCCAGAGCTCATTTTTTTTCCAAATATCAAAGACCTCACCACATCAAGCACGGCCATAATTCGTCCGAGCATCCGACGTACTTCATAATAAATAAAGTATATACTAAAGTGCCATATGAAAAACAAGTTATTCAGCTATTTTCTCATTTTGTGATAATGTTCAAGCACACTTCTTAAAACACTCCGTATCTTCGCATGCATTTATTTAAATTAATAAAAATTACGCGGCCACGAGTGTGGAACTTGCAAAACTTTTCAAGCAAATAATAAAGTAATGTTAGTATTATCAAGGTACCAGTTAGTTGTCGCAAATGAGCCGAGGCAGCAGAAAACATGTCATGTCTGAAACCCTTCTAAAAATGATCGTATTGATAATAAATAATATTATATTTATTAGGTCCCAGGGCCACCAAACTTCTAAGTTTTCATTACGCTAATCTTTTACTTTACAAACACGTCACTGAAAAAATTCGTCTATTTATTGTTTGTTTCCACTCTACATATTTTGGGCCTTCTGCTTTATGAAAATACAATACAACATTTCGCAATCATGATTAAATAACATGCCACGCGCAGTTGAGCGTTCTTTTTTTGTTGTAGAAAGGTTCATGAGCATAGCCTGTGTGACCTAATTACTCCGGACGATGAGCTACATGAAGCAACTAATTTTAGGTAGCTTGCCAAAGCCTACAGCACATGACCGTCAACTGTAGAGAATATTGACTTCGCTATAGTCCTAATTATTGTATAAAAATACTGTCCTCTGGGTCGATGTCCATTCCTTCATTAAATGTCAAAATTAGTATAATAAATTAGTTGCTTCGTCAAAGTTGGTGTGCTACTGGGGTCTTATTACTTTGCGGTAAATGCGAACTTAGTCATCTGCAAAGATGATTCGGTTTAGAAATCACCCTATATATACCCAGGGAAATGTCGACTGGCACACATATTCAAGAGCTGGTGAGCCTGTACTATTGGTAAGTTATAATTCCAGATTTCTGATTGTTCTTCATATTCAGTCTCTACACTGAACACTTCTCTATCTCATATAAGATAGCTTCCGCAGCTGCCGTAGGGCGTTCAGCTAGCGCTGTTTGCGTAAAAAATATGCCACTAAATGTATGCTGTCTAAAAATATTCAGTACAGAACGAGTAAAGGCCCTAATTTTGTTACTATACGGCCGAAACAGAGTGGTGAGAGAATCGTAGAATTTTGCCTTGTTCCTAATCTTTCGCACTGTTACAGCTTACTTCAATTACGAAAGTATTGGGGAAGAAAGTGGTTACATGATTGGTCGTCGTGCATGCCCAAATATTTGTGAAGTGATAGCCGTGAAGTGATATTAGTAACATGTAATGAAAAAAATTCGTAAAGTTTAGTTGGTGTGTCGAGAGTACGTTCCCACAAGCAGACTTGTCTTCCTCAATGCTAGAACAGAAACGTCGGCCCGACACAACCCCTGTTTACGGAATTTTATGTTGCAAGCTTCCATCTCACCGTTTTTTTCATTAGTAAAATGTGTGACTAGTAGTATTCAACTTAGTAAACTGGGCAATAAGTAAACGCGCGGTGAAAGCGCAAACGCAAATGAAGCCAATGGACATTCAATCAGTACGAGCAAGTACTACTTTTGTTTTTATTTAAATGTTTCTAAAGATAAAATGCACCTTTATTATTTTTATCATTTACAGATTCAAGCAGAGGACCACCTCTCAATCCGTCCAATTATACAATAGTTGTCCTAGAGATTAAAAAAGTTAGAATAATGTAAATATTTTTTGGGTAGGCGGAGCTCTTGCTCACCCCACCACGCTCCGGTGGCGAGTTTTCTAACAATTAATCTACCCACGACCGCTTGGAAAACTTGGATAACCTGAACTTCGGGAATAGATTCTATCTGATCTGTGATGTGTAAAACACATGTAAAACGGGACCACATTCTATGAAAACTGCGTTGAAATTTGTAAAGTTAGAAAAGACGGCCGCCCAGCTTGAAGTACAAGGCCAAAACTGATGGTGAGACGCATTACAAAAACGTAGACCTCGCGAGCGCAGCGCCAGCATTTGTTTTATGGCACTTGTACCGGTGTATTTTTAGAATCCGATTCCAAAGGTGGCCTATCCTTGTGGTAAACACTTGGCTGTTCAGTAGAACGATTCATTTTATATATGGTCTTTATGCGTGATTTCAGTTAAAGTGTTCTACACTCAATGTCTTCGTGAAGTACTATAGATGGAGAGGCCACGTTTATTGAAAAAAAAAAACCTGGTTCATCCCAGGTGGGACCCTTCTTCCAAGGCTCCATTGGCTGTAGTGGCTCGGCAAGCTTGACCTAGGGCTTCCAGTTTGTTTCAAAGGGCCTGTTCAACTAGTCAAGCCTCCCAAAAACACGTTGGAGCTTGGTGTCAGTCTTATGTCAACTGGGGCGAGACACATCGGTTAGTGGGAGGTTATGCACGCGGCTTGGAATATGTCCGCACCATGGCCATGTGTTGGTGTATCTCTCTAGCTGCATGACGTGAAGCTCATACGAATTCAGAAATCTGTTGTAGAGGCAACAACACTGAAGAAGCTGCAAGAACGTCAATTTGGCACTAGTTAACCGACATGTCTTCACACCCTTGCAAGTGGCACACCCTTGCAAGTGGCAAGGGTGTGCAGCTTTCCTACATCATGGTTGTGGTTGTGTGCCATTTCAAAATAATTTTGACCTCGTCTTGTAACAGATCAATAACGTTCTGACATTGCTATATGTTCTCATAAAGGGTCTGTCAAGGTTTTAGTGCTATCACCTCGTGAAATTATGAAACAAACGGCATCCACTATGGCGCACTTAACTGTTCAATAAAAATGGAGAATCGCAGAGCATTTGTTTATTTATCCTAGTTACATACATCATAATTGGTTACAGAAAAAACATAACAAAAACGACAATAAAAGTGTATAAAGTAAAAACAGGTAACGAAAAGGCTAAAGAACAGTCATTAGTGTTAGTGAGAATAAAACCATAGAATAACAATCTATGGAGCCAATTTATAAGCATGGATAATGTTTCTGGCTAAAAAAATGGCATCTATGAGATCAAAACATTAAATTTTTTGACACCACATAAGTGAACGAATGTCTCATGAGAGCAATATGACCAGAAGACATGTTAAAAGACATGAAGACATGTCGGTTAACTAGTGCCAAATCAACATTTTTTTTCTATGTACGCTTCATAAAAAGAGATAGAGATAATAGGGAGGAAGTGCAGGAAGGCTTACCCAGCATTTATTCGGTTCGCTACCCCACACTCGGTGTGTGGAAAGGGAGGAGTGATAGAAAAGAAGAGATAGTGAAGTAAAGAAGTAAGCATAACTGACTTATGCTATCGCTTGATGTTCGTGTGTAGAAGGTTCATCCTTCTTTTCTTTTTCTTTAGAATTCTGTTTCAGGCATGTGTAAATCCACGCCAATGTTCAAATGATACACGGCACGGTCTTTGTTATATCACCTAAAGGTGTCTAAGCTTATCCGCTGTATCTACTCTCAGTTGAAAAAGATGTTTTTTTGGAATGATTATATGTTAGTAGTTATTTTCTGGGTTGCTAGGGATTTGGGTTATATATGAAAAGCTCCTTCCGAAACAAAATTATTTCCCAGTGTAACGAGTGTCGTGTTTTTTTTTATCCTTTGTGTCCTCGTTGAATTTGCGCTACTACACCATATGTTAAAATGATGTCTGACCAACTAGCCCAGCCCTCAAACTCACTGAAGTAAAGAATGTTGCAAATATGTACTACTGCTAAAATTGCATGTCCTACTCACTTACGATGAGACGCGGAAACTGAGGTTCACCGAGGCCTACATACAGGTACAACTCACTTGATGACAAGTGCCTGGTGCCCTAGAACTGTTCTGCAATAATTCCAACGGTGGTGGCAACCTTTTTTCGGTGTGTTGTGATGTCATCGTGTTTGTTTGTTACTTTTCCGTGCAGTTTCAAATAAAGATTCCCTGTACAAGATGAAGGTTTCTGCAGCCTTTTCGCTGATTACAATCTTGACAGGTAAATCGAATTCCATGTCATTCCTTCCACAAGTAAATATGTTCGCTTCATCTAAGTATTCTGGAATGGACTAGCAAAAAGAACGTTAGTTTTCGTCCACCAATATAAAATATACACATACACAATGACGGGATGAACGCATGTGCTTAGCATTCTTTATCTCTCAGACTCAACGAAATAATTCTTTTTTAAACCGTGTTCCATTCACTCATCTGTGCTCTTCTGTAGTTTACTATGAATTTGGTTTGGCATAATGTTTTTGCGCTTGTTCATTAACGTTCTCAATTGCACTGGACACGTGAGTTTTCAGACTTCATGAAAGCTGCGTCGAGCAAATACAAAAGAAAACGCGCTTACGCTACCATATTACTGCGTCTGTCATAGCGATAAAATTCATAGCGATTTATATAGCATGTTTCTAGCTGCTGCTGCTGTTTTTTCTCAGTACATTTACTTTATTATATGCCCATATTATAGCGTTTTCGCCACGTCTCAGCTACTACTCTGACTTTAATTGCTTATGCAATGCTCCTATGCGTGTATCAGCTGTCGCATAACGTTCCAAACAAACCAGCTATTGTCCCAATCATTTTCGCTGGTTTTGCTACACGTTTATATAAATCAGTTGGGTTTTACTGCTTTTCATGTAGCCAAATGTACATATTTGTTTACCATATCTGTGTTTTAAATCTTTACCACCAACATTTTATATCGACTGAAAACTTGCAGTGTTCGTGATCATGATCTGCAGAACCGAGGCAACAGAACTGGAACGTCACGTCCGTCTCCGTAAGTAACACATTACCAAATAGAAAACATGTTCATGAAAATTCCATGCCTGTTTAATATCCTCAAAAGGAGACGCGAAAAATTTAAGTGAGAGCGCGTAGACTTGTGACCAAGAAGGACGCCCATCTCATAAACCAGAATGCAAGCTTTGGTCTGTTGGAATCTACCCAGTGATTTAGTGTGGTGCAACAGGCTCTTCATTTCCAGACGCGCTCCTGGAGGAAGTTGGCGATAACTTACAGAAATCCACCCGGCGATACGTTTAAAGTTTACCAGATGAGATTACCAAGCATAGCGAGAATCTCCAAGTAATCTTGTACCAAGGACATAAATATAATTGACAAAACCAGTATTTGAAAGCATAGCATCAATGGAATAATATATAGCTGTACCATGTGCAAGGCCCCTATTATTTACTCATTTATTGAGGGTCTTTATATAGTTTGGATTAGAGCATTTAAAGGTGTGTAGAATATAGGTACCACCTTCGAATCATAATTTGCGTGGAGAAACATGTAAAAGTATTATTCAATAGAAACTTAAACTGTTTTGCTAGTTCTAACGGACACTCCCATTGGCTCTTCAGGTTGTATTGCCAACTGTTACATGTTTTCCCAAACGTGCTAAATTTGCTGACAAAATTAGCAGCTACTGTGTTAGGTTGGAAGTGGTGTGTGGAAGCATTCTTCGGCCCTCGTCATTTTAATGTCACACCGGCGACGTTGCAGTACCTAAAACATACTATTCAATAAATAGTGTGATACGTGAGGGTTTTCGCTTCCAACCGAAAGTTCAACTTTTTTTCAGCAATCAAATTTTTCAGCAATCAATCAATCTATCTATCTATCTAATAGATAAAATATACATTATATATACTAGATAGATAGATAGATAGATAGATAGATAGATAGATAGATAGATAGATAGATTAGTTTCTAGAGACATTTTGCAAGTTTATAAGAGAGTTTTATCGAGACCTATTATTGCTCTCGATTATTCCAGGTCGTGCTACTGGTTGCCCTAACATAGATAAGTGCATCGACAGCTGCAGGAAGGAAGGCCACTCAACTGGGTATTGCCTGCCGATGATAATACAAATTTGTGTTTGCTTCTAGCAAATGCACATGCTTTCGGAAACGTGTCAATAAACATCGATCGTGTGAGCATTCGTATATTCGCTTCTGATATAGCTAGCATAAAAGTATACGCGTCTTGTATATACCAATACATGGCTCGCATCTATTGGTAGGTGCGGTTCATCGAACAAATCATGCGTCGTATTTGCGTGTGCACGCCTCGTGCCAAATAACAGATTTCACGAAAAACTGGCACGTCTCACGTACAGTGACAATCAATCACACGCAAAGCGCAAATGAGGAAGGTTGATCTGTCACTCTAAAATGAGACGCTAATAATGCCGTACATGACTTTCGTGTCACGATTATCATCTTTGAGCCTGGTATTTGTGTTCGTCTTCCATTCAGGTCACGTAACACCGAATTCAAATTTGGTATATGGGAAGCAAGCGAAACAGGAACGAGCTCACTATGAGCGTAGCATAAAATATGTTTTTCATGACACACGTGTCATGATTAACATGTTCGGACGTGTCCTTTACCTTCGTCGTCTATTCACGACCCTAAATACCAAACTTAGAATATGTGGAGCTCGTGAAAGGGCTGCGAGCACGCCATGAGTGCTGCATGTAGTCATGTTTTACATGCCACGCATACCATGGTCATCATGTCTGGGGTGCTATTCAGGATGACCTGAGCTTCTCGGGCAGACGAGTTAGCTCCGAGCTTACTCTGTGGGGGGGAGAGGGGAAGGGGAAGGCATAAAAACAGTGCGGAGCGTGTGCTTGTGGCGCTGATAAAAATGGCTACAGAAACGAGCGTGGCGATGGAAACGCATTTGGGATATTTGTGGTGGTTTGCTTAGAAACAACGTACGGGAACATATCAGCGACACTACTCAGTCAACATCTTAACAGCGCAGCGACGTCAGCATGATTGTCATGCTATCTTTTTTGCCACAGAACGCCAAGACTGTTCACGGCAGCTATTCCCTACCTCACATCTAGGATTTTACATCACGCCCCGACGGCTGCACCATTTTCAGCAAAGTCCACCTTGCCAAGGCGTATTACCAGATTCCCGTCGAGCCCGCCAACATACCTAAGACAGCCATCACGACGCCTTTTGGTTTATTTGAATACGTGCGGAGGCCTTTTAGACTGTGCATCTCGACTCAAACCTTCCAGTGGTTTATTGAGATCACCTGAGGCCTTCTTACAGTGTTTGCGTACCTTTATGATGTCCTCGTCGCCAGCCTAACTCCTGAAGAGCATGAGCAGGCTCTCTTAGCTCTGTTTCAACGCCTGCAGCAGTGTGGCCTCGTTGTGAACGCCTCGAAGTGTATTTTCGGCGCTCCGGTGGACTCGAGTTTTTGGGCCATCACATTTCATCGAAAGGTTTACACTCTCTCCAGTCCCACGCTAAACCAGTCCAAGATTATCCTCAGCCTACAAAAGAGAGCCAGTTACTCCAATTCCTAGGACTCGTAAATTTTTCCAGGCGCTTGATAACACACTGCGCAGAATTGCTTCGACCACTCACCGACCTCTTTTGTTCAACCACCGGCCCGTCCCCTGCCATTCCTTTGTCGTCAGAAGCCCAGGCTACCTTTACTGCCGCCAAGCAACGGTTGCACACTCTGTGCTTCTTATAAATCCACGCAACGACGCCCCTACTGGTTAATGGTAGACGCATCCAGCGTGGCCGTTCGAGCTGTCTTGCAGAAGTGTTTTAACTCCGAGTGGGGACCCTTGTCTTTTTACTCGCGGAAGCTACCTCCTGCTGAGACCCGCAACAGCGTCTTCGGCCAGGAGTTACTAGCCATCTACTCAGCGATACAGCACTTTCGTCATTTTTAGAGGATCCTCGTTTTACGTGCTGACTGATCATAAGCCACTGGCGTATGTTTTTCGCACAAACTCATCCAAACACATGCCCCGTGAGATCCGTCATCTCGCTTATATCTCGTAATTCACGACTGATATCCGTCACGTCAAAGGCGTCGACAACATCACCACGGATGTTCTTTCTCGTATAGCCGTAGTTGATTCTCCATTTCCAACCATTGACTGTGCTCCCGTTTTCACCGCGCCGCAGAATGACGAAGAGCTCACTGCTTTTCGGGAGGACCCTCGTTGTCTACCGCTATGCCTGGTGCCACAACCTTTATCATCTGAGCCACAGTGGTGCGATGTGTCAGCTGAATTTACCCGCCCTTTCGTTCCCACTCCATTACGTCGCACCGTTTTCCACTCCTTACACGACATCTGTCAACCCGGCATTCGAGCTACTCAGCGTATTTTCACCCAGCGCTATGTCTAGACTGGAATCAATGGTGATGTATGTTCTTGGACGCGCATGTGCCTGCCCTGCCAGATGACAAAGTTCTCTCGTCATATCAAGACGCTTCACCCAAACTTTCTTTCCACCCAGACCTCGCTTCGACCATGTACATGTAGACACTGTAGGCCCTCTAGCAGTGTCTCAAAGATACTGCTATATACTCAACATGGTCGATTGTTTCACACGCTCGGCAGAGGCTGTTCCCATTCAAGATATTACCGCTGAGGTAGTTGCCCCCGCTTTCATTTCTACTTTGGTACCTTGTTCTGGCTGTCCTGGCACGGTAACAACAGACCGTGGCTGTGAGTTCGAGTCCACACTGTTTACTTGTCTTAACCGCATTCTCGGAGCAAGACATTGCCGTATCATCCGTGTGCCAACGGCATGGTGGAACGCCTTTGCCGGCAAGTGAAGACCGCCTTGACCACCTGCTTCAATAGAGCCACCTGGGCCGATGCCTTGCCACTGGTGCTTCTAGGTTTATGGACTGCTATCTGGATGGATCTACAGTGCTCAGTGGCAGAGTTGGTGAATGGAAGTTATCTGCGGCTCCCTGAAGACTTCTTCATCTCAACACAGCTACCAGCCCAGCCGCAAGAGATCCTACAATAACTTCAGGACTGCGTTCAAACCTCCGGCCCACTCCACCCCGGCCTTCCGATCACAAGGCAATATTTATCCACCCAGATCTGGTCACTTGAACACATGTTTTCGTGTGCCACGACGTGGTCAGGCTGCTTTTAACGCCAGCCTATGACGGACCATTTCGCGTCCCTAAACGCACTAAAAAAACTGCCACTCTTGTACAAAATGGTCGAGAAGAGACATTCAGCTTGGACCGACGTAAGCCGGCGTATCTGGACACTGCTCTAGAAAGCCTCTCATATACGCGTGAAATCTCGTTGGACGGCCCGAAGCATGTCAGATTTCGACTTTCCGTTTGGATGGCGTCCAAAACGGACAGCGCGCGACAGCAAGTAGAAGAAAACAAAGAGGGCGCTTGGCACTGGTACATCAAGTGAAGGCTCTCGTTTCCTGCTGGCGTCGATTGTCATTGAGGCGTCTCTTTCCTTCGCTCCTACTGAGTAAGCCTGCAACACTAACTGAAGGAGGAGGAGGAATAAATGAGGCCTGACAGGGAGGTTAGCCAGTTCTCAGACCAGCTGGCTACGCTGTACTGGGGAAGGGGTAAGGGGGATAAAGGATGAGGGAAAAGAGCCGTTGTAAAAAAAAAGAGAGAGAAGGTCGTCAGACAATCCACGACGCTGTTTACAGTTTGTCTCTAAGACCACTTGCCCGCAGAAAGCGCAACAACGCTTTCAATGCCTTGCGTGCAGAGGACGGTCTCGGCCAGTGTTCTAGTACCCTTTCTTCTGACAATTGGCGAATGTCTATTTTATCTAAAGCTTTCAACAGTTCTTTTCTTGGCACGCTTAAGCGGGGACACTCGCAGAGAAGATAGGAGAAAGTCTCTGCGCAGCCACAGTTGTCACATGTCGGGCTTCTGGCCATTCCGAATCGAAACGAATAAGCATTCGTAAAGGCCACCCCTATCCACAGACGGCACAAAAGCGTCTCCTCTGCTCTGGTTATTCCTGATGGAAGACGCAGCTGTAGGTGTGGGTCCAAATTATGAAGGCGGATGTTGGTGAATGCCGGTGAATTCCACTGAGTGAGTGTCAGTTCTCGTGCGAGTGATCGAAGCCTTGCAGCGGCGTCCGTTCTTGATAATGGTATAACTACACAAGGAGCACCATCATGAGCAGTTTGGGCTGCTTCATCTGCATGGTCGTTTCCATAAATACTGCAGTGGCCTGGTATCCATTGATACGCTATGTTTGCTGTTTCTCTATTGCCCGGTGCTGAAGCAGTCGTATTTCAGCAATTAGCTGTTCGTTTGGTCTATGACGATACGGCGAGGCAATGCCCTGGAGAGCTGCTTTGGAGACAGAGAATATTGACCATGTCTGTTGCGGTTTTTCAACTAGGAACTCCAGAGCGGCACGAATGGCGGCAAGTTCTGCCGCCGCGGATGATGTCAGATGCGAGGTCCTGAACTTTATCGTGATGGATTTCTCCGGAATTACCACTGCGCCTGTTTAACTTGTTGAAGTGACCGACCCATCCGTGTAAATGTGAATACGTACACTGTGTTTCTCATGCAGAAACAGTAATGTTGTTTGTTTTAGGGCCAAATTTGAGAAATTTTTCTTCTTTTGCATTCCGGGTATGGTTATCAGGGCTTCCAGAGGATGTAGATACCACAATGGTAACGACGGTCTTGCTGCGTGCGTGAAGTTCGTGGGAATCACCATGCGATGTGGGGCAATAATAGAGCAGAACGCAGAGCGTGGCCTGGAAGTTGGAAGGGAGGCGAGGTGATGCGATTGAATCCGGGTGACATGTCTTATGTGCGTTCTTAAAGCATCGACACGAATGTAGGTTGTGATAGGGTGTTCATGAGCGATTGCAACAGTCGCTGCTCACGATGCGCATCTCGGCAGCCCAAGGCATATTCTCAGTGCTTGAGCTTGTAATGACTGGAGGACGTGTACGTTTGTTATGCGGGCCTTGCAGAGCACAGGTAGGCTGTAGCGCATGAAGCCAAGAAAAAGTGCAGCATACAGTTGAAGCGTGGCTCGTACCAATGCACCCCATGATTTTCCCGCAAGAAACCTTAGGACGTGGGTGATCATGGTCAGTTTCTTCTTCATGTGAGCGATATGAGGGCTCCAAGACAAATCACGATCTATTATTACTCCCAAGAAACGGTGAGTCTTTGGATAGTTGATTGTGAGTTCATTAATTCTGATGCGGTATGGCGTCATTGTCTTGCGTGTAAACGCAACCAGTGAGCATTTGTCAGATGACTGCTCCAGTCCTCGTCTTTGAAGGTAGTTTGACGCCAGTGTAGCCGCTGTCTGAAGCCTGGCTCGTAGGTGTGGACACGTGACCCCTGATGCCCAGATGCAGATGTCGTCCGCGTATATCGACAGATGTACGGAGTGTGGCAGGACGTCAACGAGGCCAATGAGCGCAAGGTTGAAAAGTATGGGGCTTAGGACCTCACCTTGAGGTACGCCGCGATAAGTATGATGTTGCCTTGTTGCGCCATCTTCTGTCTGAACGAAGAAGGTTCTGTCCTTCAAATAGCTGTAGATCCATTGGTAAACGCGGCCTCCCAATCCAATGCTGCCCAAGGCGTCCAGGGTGGTTTCATGTAGTACATTGTCGTATGCAGCCTTAATATCCAAGAAAAGTGCCGCTGATAATCTCTTTAGGTTTTTCTGCTGTTGTACAGACGTGACAAGATCAACAACATTGTCTATAGAAGACCGTCCACGTCGAAAGCCGGTCAAAGCATCGGGGTATATATTGTTATGTTCCAACTACCACTCCAGGCGAGTCAGCAACATTCTCTCCATCACCTTTCCAAAACAGCTGGCAAGCGCAATTGGACGATAGGAGGCCATGTTCAAAGGTGATTTGCCTGGTTTGAGCAGGGGCACAAGGCGGCTGCACTTCCACGAAGGAGGAACGAAACCGACTTGGTTCCTTCTTTTTTGTGTGTTTTTGTGTTTTTGTGTTTTTTGTTTTGTGTGTTTGGTTTCTCCTTCCACGAAGGAGAAACTTAACACTAACTGGATTGCCCATTCTTCTGTGGGGGAGGGAGGGAGGGAGTGTCGGGCCCTGTCTGCAGCACGCACGTTGGAAGCAGGGCGAGGAGAACACGTGCGCATTGCCCATGCGTGCGACGATTGTCAGCGTCACAAAAGCCACAGGGAGCGGAAAAATGCTAGCCGATAAGAAGGGACCTGAGACGAGCTTGGACGAGAGCGTAGCTTTTTTGGCGACAGGGCAATGAGATGTGAGGACGCCCGGGCTAGAAGCGATGGTTTTTTCTTCCTCCATGAACTCTGCGGAGCAGAGACCACGCCGGTTTGGGGCGTCTGCTAATGCGAGTGCATGGCTTGTATTCTATTGAGAGCTGCGTGTGAGTTTGCTTTCTTTCTGTTAAATTTCGCGCTGTATGTTCAATCGACCATCAGTCTGCGGGGAATGTTCATTCCCGAATGTCGGTCCACCTGTGTGCGCGCTAGTGCCGTGTTATGTAGGTGCTGCTGGCTGGTTACGATTTTTTTGAGTTAAAAGCGGTTCTTGTTGCCAGCATTGCTGGCTCGTGTCCTGCGAACTCCAACTCACTGACCCCCCTGAGCGGAGGCGGGGCCTTCAACGCTAAGCAGGGAGCGATGGCACGGGGGAAGAAAATACGCCACGCGCGCCTCGTGCCCTCAAGCACTTTTTCTTTTTTTTTATCGTCGAGTACGCCGCGTTTCAGGGTGATTGCACGTGCATGCTTGAACATGTCACAGCCTCTCACTGTGGCCCCTTACATAGGATTGAGTGCCCCATGTTGAAACCAAACAGCCAATGGATGTGCAATAGATGTGACGAGTGATTTATAAGCACGTTCCATGAGTATTTAATAGAAGTGAAAGGAATTTTTTAGCGGAGTTCCAAATTTTTAGAAAAATTTCATGGCTCTTGCTGAACTTTAATATTTTGTTAGCGTGTTTAGAAGAGCCCATCTCCTTTGGTGGCAAGGAGCCACATAAAAAGGAACAAGGAAGCCAGGACTACTGATCACCAGCATTTTTGGACTGCTCAAAAAGTGGTTCAGGGACTTGTTAGAGAAAGAATCAAATTTGTTAGTCCTGGTTTTCGTCATCGTGTTCCAACGCAGTATTTTTCACAAACTTTCACAGCTCATAGTACACTGTATTTCTCACGCACCTCGCGGAGCGCCAGCTACCAACAAGAACAAGTGACGCGTTATCGAAGACGAAAAGCAAAAGTTGAAACCTCATTTTTTCCTCAGGCTGCCGGAGACTAAAACGACATGCATAATCATGAGGCTACTTTAAGAAGTCGTTCCAAATTTCTGAACACGGCACAAACCCGTTTGACTCCTTGACACCAGCTTTTATTGTACAAACACACCAGCCACGCCTCATTTAGATGCCCTAATGGGGTATTTAGGATAATAAAATGAAATATTGTAAATTTGTTATGACATAGAACACAAATCGGTTCACATTATGAACATGGGCTGAGCACGGCAATGCATGCTCAGACCATGTTTGAGCATCTGGAATTTTTTAAAGATATCTTAAGATATTCAAAAAATTGCACCCATCACGCGAATGTGGTAGTTTATGATAGCGAACCGTTTAGATGCTTCATTAAGCATAAGTATAGACCGTTAATGAAGCAATCATCAACACGAGTGATGAAAAAATAGGCATGGTTGATACGTCGGTTATAGAGATAGATATACCACAATAATAAGTATCATGGTAACCACTTTATTTTCCTTTCCACTAGATCAGGAGGCCCCGCACACCCCGGGACACAGGCCTCCGCACAGGAACTGGTACTTATCTGATTAAAAGCAGGTGAAAATTTTCCGACTCCTCACGGCTTCTTTCACTAGGCGGATGACTTGTTTTTGTGAAGCAAGCTCCTGACTCCGTTACCCACGCTTATCAAGAAATTATATTCGATTGTGCCCCTGGAAGCTACTGTAGATTCAGATTATGTAACTGAGGCAGAGTCCCCTCATTTTGTTTGCATTTTCGCCAATTATACGGTTGCCTATTAACTGTGTTAACAATATATCAAGACTGGGTTTGCATTTCTAAATATATGCGGTGGTATGTAAGTTTCCCACATTTGCCCTCGGCCTTTCTAAGTGCTGCTTCAGATATCGGTTGAGCTACGGCGTCATTTATTTCCTAGTAATCTTATTGTTCTAAATGATCGTGTTTGTATCTTGTGTCCTCCTGATTTAATTTCAAATACGACTGCGCTGGCTTGTTACTCAGTAACAGTTATGGCCCTAGCTACAATTTGGGGAGTGTCCAGCCTTGTGACATTAATTTACTAAAATTTCTCGGGGTTACCGCACATAATGAAGATGCAGGTGCGGTGTAAGTTGAAGCAGACGCATGTTTTGCAAGCTTCATGTTTTTAGAATCACTGTGTGTGCCAATTTCGAACTACGGCAGCGTACTGAATATTCCTCGATTCCGCGAGCAACCAGGCGTCCGTGAAAACGGAAACATACAGGTGGGCCAATTATTTAGGACCCCTATCAGCGAGAAACCATGGCGAGTGTGTGTGATGCTGCTAGGCCTCGGGCCTAGCAGCAAGTACGAACGCGCGACTGCAATTGGAGCCATGTCGACACAAAATCTGCAGCCTGTTATTCGTAGCTACGACCCGGGAAGCATGCAAGTTCAAGAAATCCAGCTGGCCGCTATATCATCAGCCAATTTTCCCGTCATTACGATGGGGTACTTTGAAAAATGCGTCGCAACTGCCCACGCATTCGCACACCTCTGACAGACGCGGAGACGCTATAGCAAGCACAAGCTGTGCAGCAAGAGCTATTTTAACACTTTCTGGGGGTGAACCCAGCAAGAACATAGGTGCACCACGCTGCTCGCCTCGCATGGCTCCCGAGGAGTACGTGATCATCATCATACCCAGGCAGACTTGTAACCTAAAGCAGTATAGAGACACAGGTAGCATTAGCAACGCCATACGGGCAGCCATCTCTCAACGTAGCATCGCTGCAGAAGTAGCCCCGAACTTGACACATCAATAAAGCCTACACCCACTGTAGGAACAGAATCTCTTGGTCGTCGGCACCAAAGATGAACGTGTCCTATACATTTTTCTCAGCTTGAAGCACCAGCGGTTGACCTACAAAGTCATCAAGGAGCAAGCTTACCTCAAGGCGACTGAAAACATAGGCAAGGACGTAATTCGGCTGGCAAACACATTGACCATAGATTACCTTCTGCGAACACCATCTCGCCTAACAACCCAATCACTCGGGCCCGGAGGCTTGCCTCCAACAATGTAGTGACGCTCATATTTGAACATAGCAATATCCCAAGGCACGTGTTCTTCCTCAACGAAGCTACCTTAGTACAGCATTAAAGAAAAACCAACGCAGTTTGTGCTATGTGTGGAAAGCGTGGACTTTGAATGGACGTGTGTCCTGCATCCGTGCCGGTGACCGAATGGTGTTCGCTTTACGGCAAAAATGGACTAGAGGTGTCGCAACCACACGAGTGCCATCCAAGCTGTGTGGTCTGCAGCAAGTCACACGTTACCGGCTCTCGTGAATGTCCACGCAGATATCGCCAAGCAGCCTCTGCCAAGCCTTCGGTCCAGCAGGCTGGCCAAGCCCATGACCGCAGCCGGACACTACCTGGTGACCACAAGGAACAGCGAAAAAGCAGCAACATGGCCGGCAATGACACCAGTGCCAGATCATCCCGGCCTAGATCTGAGAAGTGGGTGGCGTCCCGATCAAAATCATGGCCCCGGTTCAGGGGACCCCTGTCAGCCCAAAAGCACACCGAGCACGATAGGATTTCTACAGCGCCGTCCCCGGCCCTCAAGTGAGCAGGTCCTCAGGTGAGCTGGGCATCAAAGGTAGCCTCCCCGGGTACACAAAATAGCTCTCAAACTACAGAAATCCCCGTTCATCGAACAGCTTACAAGCACTATAGAAAAATAGAACCGAACGCTAGCCCAACTGCAGCAGCTAGTTGCGCAACAGAAGCAGCAAATTGACTGTCTTCCACTGGCAACTACAAAGAAAAATCATTGTCCCCAGCCATCCTCTGCAACTTCCGCAAACTACGAGAGGCCCGTGGCACCTCATAAGACGACAGAAACAGACATTGGTTCTACCCAATGCAGTAGCTTGATCTCGCAAGGCTCGATAGCCAACATGGTAGTCAAGGCCCTGGAAGAAAAATTCAGTGCTTTTACAGCAACTATAACTCAGATGATAGAGCAATCAACTTTCAGCCACGTCAGTGCACTCGAAGCCAGAAATTCGCAGCAATTTCGTGAACTTACATTGCCTTACATCATTCAGATGGAATCGATCATTGCCAAATACAATCGACAAGTTACACAACTCAATCAAGGCAAACATCTCAAGGGGGTCAAGCAGCTGTCTGAGCGGCGTGACATGCCAGCTACAGCCCTACACATCAATCTAGATAGCGCCGACGCCCCCACCTTGCCCCGTGAAGGCTAGCTGACGTGCGCAGTTTTGCAGTAATACAGCAGAATTTTCGCAGTTTGCGCCTTAAAGCAGCATCGTTGTATTATTATAATAAAACCTTACAATCAGTGCCAGAAGCAAGAGTTTTACAAGATGTCGGTCAACATGCAGCTAAATTTTCTACGTATATGACTTATGCTAGTGCCGACGGCATATCAGCAGTTACATTCGTCAACAACCATTACGCCACTCTACAGCAGGATCTTGCCCTTAGAAAGGCTAGCTAGCAATATGTATTCATCCAATTTATTCCGTGCAACAAGTACCATAATTCAATATACTTTCCAAATATATACAGTCGCTCAGCGGGTCGACACTATACGTTTGCTGAGGTCATCCGCAAGGCAAAAGCCATAGCAATGCGCGCTCCCCCACTAGTGCTGGGTGACTTGAACGCCAAACATTCGGGTTGTGGTTACATCGCCAAGGCTGCGAAAGGGCGCAGGTTACGAAATTCAATGACCATAGAACGACTCACGCTACTCACAGACGCGGACTATGCCACGCAGATCGGCAACAGCGTATCACGAGACACATGCCGAGATCTCAATGCTCCGCAACCAAAACGGCTCAACTGCTAGGAAGCGCTGGGAAGTGACCATTTTCTCATCCATATCACCATAATATATGGCTGTCATAAAGCGCGCGATCAATCAATCAAACTGGTATATTGGCACGCTTTCCAAAAATCGAAAAACTTTGCGTTTCACCAGCTGACCAATTCCTAATACGAATTGCCGTTAACACTCATTCCGCTGAGGAAGGAAGTGACCAGAGAAAATAAAACCGACCGGGAAACACCAGCAGTATATCAGCATCTGCTGTACCTCAAGTATGCAAGACCCCGGCTGACCAAATGATGGAAGCGTCATGAGTCTATAACCGCAAGCTGAAACTTCGCATCACAGAAGTTACAGCAGAAGCAGACGAATATGCCACCAAACTTGCAGAAATTAATCGGTTCGCGAAGCGTGACGCACTCTTGGCTACATTAAACACTAAATCAGCCTGGCACTTGCTCCGGTATCTTATCAACCCCGAACAATCACGTGGAGCCGCCCATCGAAACCTTCAGCGGGCTATCCATGCTGATGCAGGAGACACTGCCCAACTATTCAGAGATCTAGAGGACAAATACATGAATACCTCCGTGAGCGCTGACCACGTGTCCGATTACAGTGGAATCGCAAACCTTGAAATGAGTCAAGATTTCACGGCTCTAGAGATGAGAGTGGCAATTTATATGATGCGTCATTGACCGACTCCAGCTTCTGACGAAATTGCTACCACCTTGACGGCCAGGTTAAGTGACGACATGCTCAATTTATTTACTAAGTTGATTAATAAGTATTGGGTCAATGACATACTTCCACAGAAATGGAAATCGGCCGAAATTACCCCTATTCTTAAACACGGAAAGGGCCACTCAATATATATATATATATTGATGTATTGGTCTCACCGTCACCACTTTGCGTTCGTAAAGGTATAGTTCTTCCGTCTGGTGTCATTCGTTTTTGCAATGGCTCTGCACTTGTCAACTCTACACCGGAGAAGATCTTACTGCCACAGGGCACTACTGTGGCCCGTGATGCCGACTTCGAGCCTGTATTTGCCACGCCACTTCAGGCCATCGCATCCAAAGAGCCTTCCTTCGGTGAGCATGTTTCTTGCTCCACCTTTACCACCACTATCAGCAGCGAATCGACATATTCACAGAGGCAGCAGCTGCTCGCGTTGTTACAGAAACATGCAAATTCTTTCGATTTTTGCTCGTCTAAGCTGGGCCGCACTAATACTACAGCACATCGAATTGAAACTGTGGGGACATCTATCGTACACCGCCGACCCTACCGCGTGTCTAGCTGAAAGAAAAATTATAGAAGAAAACGTTGCGGACATGCTTAAACGGGAAGTCATCCTTTCACAATGCAAAAAACAGCAGCAGTCGAATATAAGAAACTCACTGCAATTATACCAGAACACTGGCAAACTGATCGGAAGAGAAGCTCATCTTCTTCTCTCGCTGCGCGTGTTCTTCCTTGTTCTCTTGGTGCTGCATATTCAATGTGGCATTTGCCCCCCTCCAGAGAGCAGCGTCCCGATGATCTTCTACAAAGACGGTGTAGTAGATGTATGGTGTAAATCAGTCCGAAAAGTAGGGCTTCATTCGCACAACGCGCACAATTTCTGGTTTTTGCTGGCGAGTTGTCGAGGGGCTGTCAGGAACGACCACGTAATTAACGTCGCTCAGGCGTTGTAAAACAGTGTAGGGGCCAAAATACTTCTTCAGCAATTTTTCAGACAGTCCCCGGCGGCGGATAGGACTCCATACCCAGACTTTGTCGCCGGCCCGATAGACGACATGTCGGTGTCGCAGATTATAACGTTGGGCGTCGTAAGTTTGCTGCTGGGTGATTCGGATGCGCGCAAGCTGCCTCGCTTCCTCTGCTCGTTGGGTAAAAGATACAGCGTCCCATCAATGTCATTGCAGTCACGCAGTAACATGGCGTCAAGCATCGTCGTCACTTCACGGCCACGAAGGACACTGAACGGCATTCTTCGTGTAGTTTCTCGCTGCGCTGTATTATAGGCGAACGTGATGTATGGTAGAATGACGTCCCAGTTCTTGTGATCCACGTCAACGTACATACTCAACATGTCTGCAATAGTCTAGTTGAGGCGTTCTGTTAAGCCATTGGTTTGCGGATGATAGGAAGTGGTTTTCCGATGGGCTGCTCTACTGAGCTCAAGCACTGTCTTCAGGAGCACGACCGTGAAAGCGGCACGTCGATCCGTTATTATGATTGTCGGTGCACCGTGCCTCAGGACAATATTTTGCACGAAGAATCGTGCGGTTTCAACGGCGGTGCCACTTGACAAAGCTTTTGTTTCCGCGTAGCGCGTAAGATAATCAGTGGCGACTATTACCCACTTGTTGCCAGCATGGGAAGTCGGATATGGTCCAACGAGATCCATTACAATTTGGGCAAAAGGTACCGTGGGCACTTGAATTGGTTGTAATAGTCCTGCTGGTTTTAACGGTGGCGATTTTCGTTGTTGGCAATCGAGGCACGTGCGCACGTAATGCTTCACAATAGCTGGAAGTGTTGGCCAGTAGTATTTCTGTTGGATTCTGGCCAATGTGCGTGTGTATCCGAGATGACCAGACGTTGGCTCATCGTGGCAAGCACAAAGTGTCTCCTTATGGAGTGACGTCGGAACGACAAGTAGGTGGGTGCTTCCTCTGGGAGAAAAGTTCTTACGTAAGCAGAATGACGGCAGGCTCCTTGCAAATCTCCTAGGGATGGTTGTTGTCCGGCCATTCAAAAATTCAGTAAGGGGAAGCAACTCACTGTCTTCTTTCTGCTTACACGAAATCGTAGTGGTGTCGACGACTCCTACAAACGCCATGCTGTCATCTTCTGTGTCATCGTCGCGCTTTATCGGTGACCTTGATAAGCAATCCGCGTCGGCGTGTGCTGTCCGGACTTATACACGACCGTCGTATCAAACTCTTGCAAGCGTAAGCTCCAGCGTGCGAGCCGACCAGACAGGTCTTTCAAGTTGGTCAGCCAGCAGAGGGAATGATGGTAGCTGACTACGTGGAAAGAACGACCATAGAGGTACGGACGAAACTTCATAAACGCCTATACGGCAGCAAGACACTCTTTTTCCGTTGTGGAGTAGTTGGACTCGGCGCGGGAAGGCGTCCTACTAGCAAATGCGATCAGACGCTTGGCTGAGTCTTGCCACTGGACGAGTACAGCGCCTAAACCCACGTTGCTGGCGTCTGTGTGGACCATGGTAGGAGCATCCTCATCAAAGTGAGCAAGCACAGGCGGAGTCTGCAGGCGTTGTCGGAGATCGTCAAATGCCACCTGTTGATCGTCGCCCCATGTCAACGAAACGTCTTTTCTTGTGAGTCGTGTTAATGGCGGGGCTATGTGGGAGAAATTGGCAATAAACCTTCGGTAGTATGCGCACAGGCCAAGGAAACGCCTGACTGCTTTCTTGTCTTTTGGCACCGGAAATTTTCTGACGGCCGCAATCTTATCGGGATCAGGTCGAACACCTTCATTGCTCACCACATGGCCTAAAAATTAGAGCTCCTTGAAAACAAAATGACACTTCTCGGGTTTCAGTGTCAGGCCGGCAGATCTTATTGCCCTGAATACCGATAGCAGCCTGCTCAGGTGTTCCTCAAATGTTTTCGAAGAAACAATGACGTCGTCCAGATAGACCAGACTTGTTTGCCACTTAAGGCCTGACAGAACGGTATCCATCAGTCTCTGAAATGTTGCGGGGGCTGAGCACAATCCCAATGGCAAGACTTTATATTCATAAAGCCCGTCAGGCGTTACAAAAGCCGTTTTTTCTCTATCTCGCACGTCGACCTCAATTTTCCAATACCCACGTTTGAGGTCCATTGACGAAAGTTAGCGTGCATATCTCAGCCTGTCGAGTGAATCATCGATCAGCGTAATGGGTATACGTCTTTTTTTGTCACACGGTTCAGCTTGCGGTAGTCGACACAAAATCGCAAGCTTCCGTCTTTCTTTTTAACCAGCACTACCGGCGATGCCCAAGGACTTCTTGACGGCTGGATGACATCATCATCGAGCATCTTCTTCACTTGTTCTTGGATTGCTTTACGCTCTTGCGGTTCTACGCGGTATGAGTTCTGTCGTATTGGCCTTGCCGTCTCCTCCATTATTATCCGATGCTTCGTCAGGGGCGTTTGACTTACCCTCGAGGTCGATGAAAAACAGTCTTTGAACTGGTGAAGAAGATCTACTAGACACTGTCTCTGCGCTGGTGACAAATCTGTGCTTACGTCAATAGGTGGTGGGGCTGACGTGGCTTGCGGCTCGTCCTGTTGCACTACACAGTACTCGCGGATTTCGGTGATCTCGTCGAAGTAGGCAACTGTAGTGCCTTCGGTAATGTGTCGTCGCTCGTTCGTAAAATTCGTCAACAGAACTTCTGCTTGACCGCAAACAACATTGACGATACTTCTGGCAATTGCAACACCGCGAGAGAGTAGAAGCCTAAATACTTGTTCAGCGATTCTTTCTCTAGTATTCTGCTCGCGGCACGTGAATGAAACAAGGCGGCACGATAATGGAGGTACGGTCACATAATCAATGACTCGCAGGGATTTTCGGTGAAGCACTGTGCTTTGATCTGCTGAAAAGGTCAGTACGCCGTCTGGAATATTGATGATGGCACCATATTCACGCAAGTAATCCATCCCCAAGATTGCCTGTTTGCAACACTCAGAAAGAATAACAAAAGTGGCGACGAAGGATGCATCCCCTATCTTCATTCTTGCGGTGCACTTTCCGGTAGGTTTGAGTAGCTGCCCACCAGCTCCTCTAATCTGCGGTTCTGTCCATTCCATTCTAACCTTCCTGAGCGTGTCTGCCCGACTCTCACTCATTATTGAAAAGTCCGCGCCAGTGTCGACCAATGCCATGATGTCATGTCCGTCAATCGTAATTGCAACTTCGGCAGTAACAACCCCATCTTTCGTCGATTCATTGAAAATGTGTCTCTCTTCGCTCAGCAGTATTGGGGGATTTTCAGCACTTCGACGATTCGCAACCTTCCCCCCTGAGGTCGCTGCTTTTAGTTTCCCGGGCGTGGACTAGGAGATCTCCCTCTTGGCATGTTAGTGGTGCTCCGTCTAGAGGATGGAGAATAACGCTTAGGAGAGGGTGAGCATGACCGAAAGCCAGGAGGAACATCCCGCGGGGTCATGACACTCGTGTCGACGTCAGGTGTTCCGTTGAAATGGCGCCGAGGAACAGTGGAAGGAAACCATTGGTACCCTGCGGCGCGATACGGGCAATAGAGAACGATGTGGCCTGCTTCCCCACAGTGAAAGCACAAGGGCCTATGATCAGGGGTACGCCAGATGTCAGTTTTGCGAAGTGGTGGCCACCTCGGCATCGAAGTTTCTCTGTAGTACCAAGGCCCAACAGCGACCCTGTGCACAGCCGGGAGGCCCCCACTACACGGGTAATCCAGAAGCGGGCAAGGAATTCGCATTGCACCCGCTTGCACAGCCTACCGCAATACGGGGCACCCTTCTTTTTACGACGAAATGTTGACAGGGCGCGGAGTAGTTAAATGCTTAGAACTTCCTAAAATGCCCGCTTACCAGTCTCTGCCACAATACGCGGCACCCCTTCTACGACGAATTGTTTACGGGACTCCGAGTAGTTAAAGGCTTAGGACTTCCTGAAAAGCTCTTTTTTGCCCCACACCGGACCGCCAGTGCGAGGAGGGGCTGTCTGATCGGGAGGAATGCGTTAGTGAACGGAAACATACACAGACCGCTGACATCAGAAAGGTGAAGGGGAGAAGGGGGAGAGAGATAAAGGGGAAGTGGAGGGAAGAGTGGAAGGGGGGCACCCGAGGGGCGTCCACCGTGTATTATTTTTTCTTCTGTTTTTTTTCTTCTTTTTCTGTCCTTTTTTCCCTTTTTTTCCTTTTTTCTTCTTTCCTTGCCCTCTGATTTGCGATTGCATAAAGCTGAGTGCCAAGAAACTGTATCTTTAATCCTGACAAAGGCCAGACTCTAGGCCGAAAAGTCGAAATAAACCACGTTGTGACCGCTCACGGAGGATCTACTGGACTATATATATATTGTGGGCATTTGTTACTTGCATCGTCCTCATCCCTGCATGATCACAATCACCATCATCCGCTTGTCTCTTTGTCCTCATTGCCACTCTGGTTCATCATCATCGTCATCGTCTGTGTACTGGCTCTGCCCTTTCGTTTTGCGAGGTCTTTCCTCAAATAAACGCTGTCGCAACCCAGACTACCAAGACTTCCTACGTGGTGGAGGTGCGGGGTAGACGAATAACGCCGACCTTGATAAGACGCCCCGGCGTACAAATCCCGTTCACGCACGTCGTTCCAACGCTCATCTTGCTGGCGATTTCGACAGAAACGAGATATGTGGCCGCAATAGCCACAGTAGTAGCAAACAGGGCGAGACGAGCGCCACGGTGGGGAATAAAAGACATTCGGGGCACCTGTAGATAGCGCGGTCAGGTGGGCCGGAGGGTCAGGGGGTACGGAATGGTAGTTGACCGGGGGAGCGGCAGCAACTGACGCGTAGGATGGACGCGGCAATGTCGCGTGGGCGTCGCTGGAAGGCACGGCAGCAACTTCAGGGTACGTGGGTATGGGGCGTGAAGCATGTGGCTATACGGGCGCAACGCCGGTCAGCGTTGTAAGTTCCTCCCTGATGATGTCACGTAAGGGCATTCCCGAAGGCTATGTAGGTCGTGGTGTAGGAGGTGTGAAGCCCATGGACTGCAATTCTTCGCGTTTAATGTCCCGGATGAGGTCGCGCAGGTGGCCATCTGACGTGGAGTGGTGGTCGCCAATGTCTGGTTGGAGGCGAACGGAGTCCAGCGCATCAAGGCGCTGGCATGTCGTCACGACATCAGCGATGGTAGCTGGGTTTTGCACAGCGAGTGCATTAAAGACAACAGGCCCAATGCCTTTCAATATGTGGCGCACTTTGTCCGATTCCGGCATGGATTGATTGACACGCCGGCACAGTTCGAGGACATCCTCGATGTATGAAGTGTACGATTAACTGGGATGTTGTCGGCGAGTATCAAGTGTCCTCTTCGGGACGGCGGATCGAATGTCCGGGGTGCCAAAAACGTGTCGCAGCTGCTGCTGGAAGGTAGCCCAGTCGGGTAAGTCAATTACGTGGTTAAAATACCATGTCTTTGCGACTCCGGTCAGATAAAATGGGACGTAACGCAGTTCGGCGGCCTCGTCCCACCGATTAGCGACACTTACGCGGTCGTAGTCGTCGAGCCAGTCTTCTACGTCTTCTCCATGACGACCAGTGAAGAGCGGGGGTTCCCGCTGATGTCCGTGTATGTAAATAGGAGGGGCAGCTTGCGTCGGTGCGCGGCTGATGACATGAGCGCCGGTAGGCTCGGTCTGGGACATGCTGCCTGACAGTTGGCGCAATCGGCGGCCTGAACGAAGCTCCAGCGGGTAGAGCGGGCTGCGGGAGGTAAGAGGACCGAAAATCCACCTTCACCACGTATCACAGAAAGATTTCACCAAACCCTTGCAGACATGATAGCCGTTTACGTCCAACCCGACCACAAAAACTTGGATACTCTTTTACCATTCCTGACATTCGCTTACAACACCGCCGTTCAGCGAACAACTTGCTACTCACCGTTTTATCTCGTGTACGGACGCACCCCGACTACCTTTCTCGACGTCTCCTTCTTTAGCAGCCATGGTAATTCGTGTCAGTCTTCTAGCGAATACATTTCCCGCCTGGCTCAGTCTCGCCATCAGGCTCGCATCAATACTGAAGCGAGACAGCACGAGCGGAAGATCACCTATGACGAATCCCACCGCGTTGTGTCTTTCCAACCTGGTGATGAGGTGCTGCTTTTGACACCTATTCGCACTCCTGGTCTCTGTGACAAATTCCAACCACGCTTCATCGGGCCATACATTGTTTTAAAACAGACTTCACCGGTTAATTATCGTGTGACACCACTCGTCGCCCCAACAGACCGCTGCTACCGCAGAACAGAGATTGTCCACGTTTGTCGCATGAAACCTTTCACGCGACGTTCCCCGTCACTTTGACTTACGGCGGCCAGGGTGTGCGCTTCCAAGTGGGGGGTATTAGTGTGGGCATTTGCTACTTGCATCGTCCTCATCCCTGCATGATCACAATCACCATCATCCGCTTGTCTCTTTGTCCTCATTGCCACTCTGGTTCATCATCATCGTCATCGTCTGTGTACTGGCTCTGCCCGTTCGTTTTGCGAGGTCTTTCCTCAAATAAACGCTGTCGCAACCCAGACTACCAAGACTTCATAATATATATATATATTGAAACGGGGTGCTGAACCAGCAAGAGTTGACTTGGCGAAAGAAAGCTTTATTGAGCGCAAGGGCTAACTGAACGCAAGCCTGCGATCACAGCAAGTCTTCTTGCTTTTCTATATTCGAGCTCCATGCCCACTGCCCTCGTTACAATCACCGCCGGGCAATGAGGGAGCCATCCTGGCGACCTAAGAATAGGTGTGCACAGAAAGGTCTTGGTATGGCTTGAGCCGAGAGATGTGTACAATTTCTTGTCCCCGACGGCGCTTGTCCGGAGATGCATCCAGCGGCTCGACCAGGTAGTTGACAGGGAATGTTTGGCGTACAACTCAATATGGGCCATAATACCTGGACGAAAGCTTGTGGGAGAGTCCTGTAGGAGTAGAATAAATCCATAACCACACCAGTGAGTTCGCAACAAAGCTCATAGGCGTGGTTGACGCGTCGTGGCGATGTTTTTGGCGCGTCTGGTCATGTGACGTGAGCGCACGAGCAAGCTTCCAACATTCTTCAGCGTGTGCTGCTGCTCGAGAAACTGTAGTCATCTCTGAAGGGTCCGGTCGATAAGGAAGAATAGTATCGATTGTTGATGATGGCTCGCGTCCGTAATGCAGAAAAAAAGGCGAAAATCCTGTGGTGCTTTGCGTTGCAGTGTTGTAAGCATATGTCACAAAAGGCAGTATGCTATCCCAATTTGACTGGTCGGATGAAGCATACTTGGCCAGCATATCCCCAAGTGTACGATTAAAACGCTCTGTCATCCCATCAGTTTGCGGATGATAGGCTGTGGTAGTGCGGTGTATAATGCGACACTTGCTCAACAACGCTCTGATGGCATCAAAGAGAAAAACGCGGCGGCGGTCGCTTAGTAACTCTCGAGGTGCTTCATGCCTAAAAACAGGTTTTGCAGTATAAAACATGCAACGTCTTTTGAGGGAGCAGAAGGTAACGCAGCTGTTTCAGCGTACCGCGTTAGGTGGTCGATAGCGACAACGACCCAGCGGTTGCTACTCGAAGTATAGGGAAGCGGACCGTAAAGGTCCATTCCGCCACGATCGAAAGCTCATGCTGGACATGGCAACGGCTGCATGAGACCTGTGGCATGCTGAGTGGGCATTTTGCGTCGCTGGCACGTAAGGCAAGACCTTACGTAACGGCGAATGAAACGGTACATACCGCGCCAGTAGTACCACAGCTGCAAGCCAATGTATGTTTTTAACACACCAGCGTGGCCACATTGCGGATCATCGTGGAACGTGGCACAGATGTCAGAGCGCAGATGTCGGGGAATGACGAGCAACCACTTACGACCCATAGAACTGTAGTTTCGGCGGTAAAGCAGGTTATCCCGAATAGCGAGGTGTCCTGCTTGGCGGCGAAGCGTCCCGAAAACTGGATCGGGCGTCCGGTTTGAGAGCAAGTCCAAAAGAGAAGAAATCCAAACATATTTGCGTTGCTCGGAAGGCATGTCCGAAATGCCGATGGCCAAGGCAGCACTGGTGGAGATAGGCGAGCCAACAGGCTCTGAAGCAAATGGCGAACGTGAGAGGGCATCAGCGTCGGAATGCTTACGGCCAGAACGGTAGATAACACGGATATCGAACTCCTGTAACCACAATGTTCAACGAGCGAGCCGACCATTACGATCTTTTAGTGAAGATAACCAGCAAAGCGCATGGTGGTCTGTTACAATATCAAACGGACGTCCATATATATAAGGCTGAAATTTTCCGATTGCCCAAATAATGGCAAGGCACTCCTTTTCAGTTACACTGTAATTCTTTTCGGCTTTACTGAGGGTGCAGCTGGCATAGGCAACGACGTACTCGTCAAAGCCATCCTTGCGTTGGGCCAGTATGGCCCCTAGCCCGACACCACTAGCGTCTTTGTGAAGCTCCGTTGGAACAGACGGATCGAAATGTCGTAGTATGGGAGGCGTGGTGAGGAGCCGTCGGAGTTCCTGAAATGCATCATCACACGCCTGCGACCACGCTGACAAATCAGAACTTCCCGCAAGAAGATTGGTCAAGGGGGCGATAATGGAGGCGAAATTCAGACGTAGCGCCGGAAGTAAGAACATAGGCCGATGAAGCTTCGAAGCTCTTTGATGGTGGTTGGCTTAGGGAACGCCGCGACTGCATTAAGTTTCGTGGGGTCCGGGAGAATGCCGTCCTTAGAAACTACATGGCCGAGAATTACAAGCTTGCGAGAGCCGAAGTGGCATTTCTTCAAGTTAAGTTGAAGTCCCGCAGTGGAAAGCCACGTAAGAACTTACTCGAGGCGGCTGAGGTGGGTCGCAAAGTCACTTGAAAATACGACAATGTCGTCCAAATAACAGAGGCACGTTTTCCATTTCAGACCTCGCAAGATGGTATCCATCAACCTTTCGAAAGTGGCAGGCCCATTGCAGAGGCCAAAAGGCATAACGGTGGATTCATATAGTCCATCCGGTGTTACAAAGGCTGTCTTCGGGCGGTCACCCTCTGCCATGGGCACCTGCCAGTAGCCGGAGCGTAAATCTAACAAAGAAAAGAACTCTGCACCTTGTAGGCAGTCTAGAGCATCATCAATGCGCGGCAGAGCGTATACGTCTTTGCGCGTTATCTTGTTGAGTCGGCGGTAGTCAACGCAGGGCCGGATGGATCCGTCTTTTTTTTTTGACGAGAACAACCGGTGAAGCCCAGGGACTGTTTGAGGGCTCGATGATGCCATGTTTCAACGTGTCGTCCACTTGTTCGTTGATGACACGGCGTTCAGCAGATGACACACGGTACGGACGCTGTCTTAGCGGTGCTTGTTGATCGGTGTCAATACGGTAAACGACCGCAGAGGTTCGGCCTAAGCCTGACTGGTCACGATCGAATGAAGAGCGAAAGCGGAGTAGAAGATTTATAATCTCTTCGCGCTGAGTTGGTGCGAGCTCAGAGTCGATGGCACCCGAGAATACGTCGAGAACATCATTAGGCGTGTTGGTAGGAGTGACAGCACAAATTGGGAGCGAAACCGTAGAATCGGGTATAGTAACCGGAAGAATGCACGCGTAAGGTTCGTAGCTTCCCAGGCATTCTCCACGTAGTAGGGATGACGGGCTGTCCGAGGGATTGCACACATAAATGACAGCGTGACCGTTGCGAAAAACGACTACAGCAAACGGAAGCATGATATTTCGACGGCACGCAGATGGGACCAATGGACTAAAAAAACACAGGCGATTTCGGTGGGGAGGCACACGACACCGAGACAACAACAGCTGAGAAAGGCAAAATGTCAACGTCAGAAGCAGCAAACATTCTACACGAAGCGCCATCGTCGGGTTCATAGCACGGCACAGATAATGCGAGTTCGGAACGAGCACATTCAACGAAAGCAGAATTGGACGAAAGAAAGTCTCATCCAGGGATAACGTCATGCGAAGAACGGAATCAAACTGATTGATTTGTGGGGTTTAACGTCCCAAAACCACCATATGATTATGACAGACGCCGTAGTGGAGGGCTCCGGAAATTTCGACCACCTGGGGTTCTTTAACGTGCACCCAAATCTGAGCACACGGGCCTACAACATTTCCGCCTCCATCGGAAATGCAGCCGCCGCAGCCGGGAATCGAACCCGCGACCTGCGGGTCAGCAGCCGAGTACCTTAGTCACTAGACCACCGTGGCGGGGCGAACAGAATAAAACTACAAATGAGACGACGTACATCGCACCTTGAATGGCGACTCGTGCAGTGCACAAAGCTGAAGGCTGAATATGATGGGACGTAGCTGTCTGCAAAGATAAGTCGGTAAGTTGCGTGGTCACTTTCTTCAAGTTTAGGCACAGTTTTTCGCTAATTACAGATACGGCAGCTCCAGTGTCAACAAGTCCGTGCGCCTTAATGCCATCAATATAGAGTTCGATTTCGTTCGGAGGACAGCAGTTAGGTCTTGAAATTTTCACTGCCAACGCAGTTCTTGCCTCCGGAACTGCGCCTGTCAGTTTTTCCCTCCCGGTGGGCTGTTGCGACGTAACATTGGAGAAATAGATCTGCGACGAGGAGAAGGCGAACGGCTTGAGCCGGATGGGTGGCGACCGGTACGTAGGTCTAGAGGTGGGTCGGCAGGAACGGGATATCGCGGCTGAGTGGGCATGTAGTGTGAGGCCACTGCAATGTCATGAGAAGGGAAGCTGTGACGGCGGCAGTGACGAGCTTTGTGGCCTGGGATGCCACATGAAAAACATATTGGCCGATTATCCGGAGTGCGCCATTGGCTGACGGTAGGGGCACTTGTCGCCGAATAAGGTACCGGAAACGGTCTTGCAGGCGGTGGCTTTATATAGATGTTCCGAGTTGTTTCGTATACAGCCGGAGACGGGACAGTCATCGGTCGGGCAGATGGCGTCGACGAATAAACGTGGCGAGTTGCTTCGTAGATAGCCGGAGACGATGGAACGCGTGGCCGAGCAAAAGCGGCTGCATAAGTTAATGGTGCGGTAACAGATGGTGGAGCCTGAGCTGGCGGCAATGCTTCCGCAACTTGCGATTCAATGAAGTGGTGAGGCGAAGCGAAGGCAATAAGGGTGCCATTGGCTCGGTAGTTCTGGTGATTATAGATAGCTTCCGGGCGACCTCCTCGCGTATGAATTGCTTTATGAGTGGCATTAAAGCAGAGTGGTCGGCAGTGTCATGGCGATAGTCGAGGGATGAGAGGTCCGCAGTGTCTTGAGCTGTGCAACGTGTGGAAGCACGTTGCCTACGCAGCTCATCATAACTTTGGCAGAGCTGAATCCCCTCGGCGACTGTCTGGGGACACTTAGCAGCAAGCATTTGGAATGCACCATCATCGATTCTTTTCATTATGTTTTTTATCTTGCCTGCCTCATCCAGTATCGGGTTGACGAGCTGGCAGAGGAAGAGCACATCTTCAATGTAGCTCTTGTAACGAGGGCAGTGGGCATGGAGCTGGAATATAGAAAAGGAAGAAGACTTGCTGTGATCGCAGGCTTGCGTTCAGTTAGCCCTTGCGCTCAATAAAGCTTTCGTTTGCCAAGTCAACCCCTGCTGGTTCAACACCCCGTTTCAAGTGGTGGAAGTGCTGGGATACATCTGGTCCTCACCCTGGAACTTCGTACCCGCACACTCCAACCACCTTCTGCGATGACTGATCCGGGACCGACTCAGGCCGCCACTCCAGCTCTCGCACCCATACCTGTCTTCTGCGCTGGCGCTCTCCGGCAGCGCGACCCCCCCATATTTGGTGGCACAGAGGACCAAGATGTGGACAACTGGATTGCCGAGTATGAACTGGTGAGCGCGTACAATAAGTGGAACGCAAGCCTGCGATCACAGCAAGTCTTCTTCCTTTTCTATATTCGAGCTCTATGCCCACTGCCCTCGTTACAATATGTTTGTGTGTTTGTGTGTGTGTGTGCGCGCGCGCGCGGGCGTGCGCGCGTGTGTGTGTGTGTGTGTGTATGTGTGTGTGTGTGTGTGTGTGTTAAATGTAGGTCTCCTCATCTCCCTTTCTCTGAATCACTTATTCCCCTCTCACCACGTGTCGGTAGCAAAGTGGACAAACCTCCCCACTTTGTTATAATAATTATATCTCGCTATATTCTAGAGAGCCTTTTGCAAGTACAGTTGTTTATTCTACACTTTAAAATAATTACCCCTTTTGCAAATGAGCGAATGGCCCCCTACATTTGTTTAGGGTCAACATGACCAGACCGAGCTGCTCTCTCTTTTGATGCATTTGCAGCTGATTATGATTAAACATGTCTCAGTGCTTTGTAATGAGTGGCCTTTAAAAAACCAACTCTCTGCAATGTACATCTTTTCATGACTACAATGATTCTGCGCTTTTGACTTGCAGCCTCACATGCGCCAAGTAAACTTCTTCCGGTGGATAACATTCATATATTGTTTTTTTTTTCGAATCAATTTAAGCAACGATGTAGCCATACGGTAGAAAATCTGCTTACCACGCAGACAAACTGGATTCTAATCTCGTTGGAAGAAATTATTTTACTATTTATTTTGTTTGCAACTTTCTCAATTTTACAATCTCAGAGAAGACGTGGATTTATCACTCACAACCCACACCGATGGCGGAATTTCCGCGAAACGAGCTGTTTAAAGCAGTCGATTTAAAATCATAATTGATTACAATAAAAAACTCAACGCCGATACTATGCGAGTACATCACGTGAGGCGCTTCAGGCTCGTTGGCGCTTGCGGAGCACTATTTCTATTGCTTGCAGAAATTCATGACTATGTGCATGATCGACAGGATCAGCAGCTTGTGCATTCCAGCCGGAGATTTTTCGAAAAACAATGAGTACAAGAAAGTGTTTATTTATTCTGCACTTCAATAGAACTGCGTATATTGTTGCTATTCTTGTTATTGTTGTGTTTGTTGCTGACGGGACGCAGTTTAGCAGCCTCTCCGACAGCAAGGAATGCGGGTCAATGAAGAACTAAAGTATTCAGATATAATTCGAATTTCTCTTATACTGCTTTTTTAGGTGGCCTGATTGCAATACTTTTCAACTCTTACACTTGTGGCCGAATCTAAAATATAAACTTAGTACAGTTTTTGTCAGGTTTACATTGCTCGCTTTTCTTACGAGATCCTACTGATTACTACGCAATACCATAAACATATACCTCAATTCACAGCCCAACTACTCAACTTTGATTCAATGCAGTTAAAAAGCAGCTAAAATAAAACTAAATTTCCCGAAATATTTGTGATCTATATATTGACTTCAGGCTTATTTTAAAATAAACGTGTCTTGAAACGTTTTGGCCACCATTTACCACTTGTCTCACTCACGGCAGAGTTACTGGTCAAAATTTTATAGTTTAACCCTGGTGGGGAGGAGGACTTTGTATTGTGTTCTCCATTACTCACTCGAGAAGTATTCGTGGCTATCAACCAGCAGACAAACAAGCTTCCGAAATGATACTCATCATAGTTGATACCGAAGCACGAAGCAAAATGAACTGTAAAAAAAGTGATTTAGTAAGCATATATATATATATATATATATATATATATATATATATATATATATATATATATATATATTACAAAACTGAGCGTCGGTGACATAGCGGTCACGAGGATTAGCTTCTGATTGGGTTAAACAAACGAACATGGTGGTTTTGTGGCTATTTTCGATTTCTGTAGCGAGGGTCGCCGGATGGATTGGCCACCGGGGTGGTGGCATTTGCGGTTAGACCTTCGTTCACTTCACAGTGAGTATTTGCACTGAAAAACTAGCACGTTCAAACGACAGACTTCGCAGGAATATGTGAGCTAATCATCGTACAGCGTCTTCTTCGATCTTCTTCGGCCTTCTTCGACACTTCCCTTTCTTACTTCCCTGCCCTATTATAATATTTAACCTTATTGACCTAGTGATCACGAAGATTAGCTTCTGATTAGGGTAACCAAACGACCATGGTGGTTTTGTGGCTATGTTCGAATGCTGTGGCGAGGTTTACCGGATGGAATCGCCACCACGGCAGTGTCATTTTCATGCCGCCAAAAATGTTAACAAATGCCAAGTAGTCACTGTTTCCAGAGCCCTTCACTAAGACGTCCCACGACAGAATCCCGTGTGTTTCGGACGTCAGACTCCAGCAAATACAGCAAGAAAGCGGACTTTAATCTCGCCTCACTAAGTTTGGAAAACCATTAGGCTTCACCTTTAACAGTTGAACACGAAAGCGCTATCTTGACGTTTATGTGTATTGAGTTTAATATGGCTTGCGTCACTAGAGCTTTCGTATACGGCTGTATTCTATGTAATGGGTAAATTGTGTGCGTGAAATCTTTTCAAGCTTGCTATGCGCCCACTACGTGGCCTTAAGTGAAAAGACGCAGTAACGCACCTACCTTTTTCAAACCTCGTAGTCGTGATATCCGTAAGTTCTGACGCCCGATCGCAATGCACGTTTGTAGCACGCACTATTACTGTGATGTTACACGTTATATTTTGAAGCATATATAGAGGACGCGTCTTTTCGCAAAGTATGCAAGTTACTTTGAAGCATATGCAAGGAGAGGAAGCTATTTTCACTGGATTTCCAAGCGGACGCGTGGATCTGTGTCAGAACACTTGCTTTCCACGCTAACAACCCAGGTTAAAACCTCACTCAGGCCTTGGAACTTTCGTTATTTACCTTAGTTGCATGTTTGTCAATTTTTCGTGAACGAAGAAGAACACAATTTTTCGCTCACAACCGACGATGCCACCGCTGACACCAGAACTCTTGCAAAACTAACCATCACGCTGTCGCATCAAAGAGGTCGTCCTATATCTCTCATTCCACGGTCGTCGGCATAGCCATCAGTACAGGGAACCCCAAGCCGGACAAATCGGAGCGTAAGTTCTGGGGGGAAAACAAAAGAAAATGAAGATGAAGAAGAGCGCGACTACATGACGTACCGGTTCGTGAAGATGATAATAGATATTGTTACGGGGAAGAATTATTCACCGACAGCAGGTCTTGCTAACGGCAAAGAGAGTGAAGTCATGCAAGCCAACGGGGGAAGTTCGAGAGATCAACCCACAACAACCATGTTGTCGTCTTCCTCCTTTCGGGTGCCATTTCAGCTGTGCCGAAGCGACTGCTCTATACACGTATCATCACCCCGGCCGGTAATACACCGTCTCGGTGTCTGTTAAATGAGCGAGTCGACGTTGTAGGGCTTGAGACGCGAAACGTGGACTATTTCCGTTCTGGGTGCAGCAGCTGACAGGTTTGTGGTAGCGGCAATCTCGTAGGTCACAGGTGTGACCTGACGAAGAACTCGGTTTCGCCCAGCGTATCGCGATAGTAGTTTCTCGCAGAGGCGGACACGTCGAGATGGAAGCCACAGAAGAACAAGAGATGCCGCAGAAAAAACTGCATCCCTATGTCGACGGTCGTAAAAGAACTTTTGTGCTGTCTGCGACGACGATAACCGAGTGCGGGCTACCGCGCGTGCCGTGAGAGCATGGGTGAGCGCATCCTGAGCGTATGAAGTGTAGGATGGTTCGTCTATATGAAAGCTGTATGTCGAAGGGCAGTAAGGGATGACGTCCGAAGAGCAGATAAAAGGGGGAGTAGCCTGCTGTTTCATGACGCGACGAGTTATAGGCGAAGGTGACGAACGGCAGAGCTATGTCCCAATCAGTGTGGTCGGTAGATACGTACATGGAAAGTATGTCTGTCAATGTGCGGTTTAGGCGCTCTGTAAGGCCGTTAGTCTGAGGGTGGTAAGATGTGGCTAAGCGTGACGGGTAGCACAAGATTAGAGTAGATCATCAACCACATGAAGTAGAAAGTAGCAGCCACGTCTGTGAGCTGGTGAGATGGAAAGCCATGCTGCAGAATAATGTCGTAGAGCAGGAAGTCGGCAACGCGTGTGGCGCAGCTGGTTGGTAGCGCTCTAGTGATTGCATAACGAGTGGCATAATCTGTGGCCACTGCAATTCATTTATTTCCAGTTGTAGTAGTAGGAAAGGGACCTAGCAAGTCCAACCCCACTCGATAAAACGGCTTGGCTGCAACTTCAATATGTTTAAGAAGACCAGCAAGGGGAGTGGTAGGCTTCTTTCGGCGCTGGCAGAGGTCGCAAGATGTGACTTAACGGCGAACGGACCAATAGAGACCCTTTCAGAATACTCGTCCTCAAACGTGATCGTAAGTTCTGGAGACTCCTAGATGTCCAGAAGTTGGAGCGTCGTGGAATGGTCGCAAAACACCCTTTTGCAGGTGATGTGCTATGACGAGCAAAAGTTCTGCGCCATCGGGGTGTAAGTTGCGGTGGTACAAAACGTTGTCTTGAAGCAGGAATCTGCTAAGGGAACGGTCAGTATGACGCGATTGAAGGCGGTCAATGATGATGAGCAGCGATGGATCTCGGCGCTGTTCGTCGGCCAAGTTCAGAAAGTCAATGATGGCTAAAACGCAGGCATCAGATTCCAATCAGTGAAGTTAGCTGGATCAACGGGATTCCGCGGTAAGCAGTCAGCATCACTGTGCAGCTTTTCAGATTTGTACACAACCAAGAACGTGTACTCCTGTAATGGAAGTGCTCATCGGCCGAGTCTTCCTGTAGGGTCTTTAAGCGTCGACAGCCAGCAAAGCGCATGATGGTCTGTGATGACTGCAAACGGACATCCGTATAAGTACGGATGGGATTTCACAATGGCCCAAACGAGGGCTAAGCATTCCCGCTGAGTTATGGAATAATTTTTTTTCGCTTGCGAGAGAAGGCGATTATAAAAGGCTATCACACGATTGGTGCCATTCTGTATATGAGCGAGTATTGCACCAATGCCATGGTTGATTGCACCGGTGCGAAGCTCTCTTCGAGCCGCTGGATCAAAATGAGCTAACGCAGGTGGTGATGTAAGAGTGGTAATCAACGACGTGAAGGAGTGTTCTTGGTCCTTCCCCCAAGAAAAGGCCACATTCTTTTTGAGGAGATCCGTGAGGGGCAAGCAATATCCGCAAAGTTGAATACAAAACGGCGGAAGTATGAGCAGAGCCCAATAAAACTGCGAACTTCTTGTGTGAAACACGGAACCGGGAATTCTCGGACTGCACGGACTTTATCAGGGTCGGATTGAACACCAGTGGCGTCAACAAGGTGGCCCAGTAGTTTAATCTGGTGGCGTACAAATGAGCATTTCGACGAATTTAGTTGGAGACCAGCACAACGAAAAACGTCAAGAATTGCGGAGAGACGAGACAGGTGGCTTTCGAAAGAGGGCGAAAAAACGATTACATCGTCCAGAGAGCAAAAGCAGGTCGACCTTTTGAAACCGCGAAGAAAAGAGTCCATCATACGTTCAAAAGTAGCCGGGGCATTGCACAACCTGAAAAGCATGACCTTGAATTGGTAAAGGCCGTCGGGTGTGATGAATGCTCTCTTTTCGCGGTTGCTGTCGTCGACCGAAATTTGCCAGTATCCGCATCGAAGGTCAAGGAATGAGAAATGGTTGGTGCCATGGAAGCAGTCAAGCGTATCATCAATTCGGGGTAGAGGATAAACGTACTTTTTGGCGATCCGATTCAGGTGGCGAGAGTCGACGCAAATGCGCCAGGTGTTGTCCTCCTTTTAGGGCCGAAGCTCCTTATGGCGTGGCTTGTGCGTCCCTCGTAGTACGTAACCACCAGTGGCACATACCCGAATTAGCGGTCCTTACGATTTTGACCTCCAAGGTGGTTCTGGTGAGAGATTTTTTCTGTGCATTGTTGAACAATAAAAGATAGTGCTCAATGCACATGTTAATGACTGCTAAGGGGGAATGAGAGACAGGAGCATTCGGCCTTTAGGTAACGCGCACGCTGCAATCCTCATTAGCAGCTATTGGCATGTACATTGAGCACGATCTTACAAGAAAGGGTTGCTACGTTATACTCGCTGGGTGTAACCTCCTTGGTTTTAGAAAGATTTAGCGAGCGTTGGGCAGCATAACCATGAATACAGTGAACTAGTATATACCATGAACTGGAGGTGGTTAAAGGTGGGAAGTAAATCCGAAGCGCAAGCTGTAAGAAAGTGTGCATGTGCCACCTCCCATTTAGTCCTTGAAATGTCCACTAGATGGCGGTGCTTCCATATGGAGAATATATGATGAAAAGATGCGAGATGGTGGTACTTCGAGTGCTGAATAGATGGACGAACGGACACACAGACAGATGCATGGATGGACGCATGAACGGACGCAGGCGCGGATGCATGGACGAACGCAGGGACGGACGCATAAACAGACGCACGCACGGACTGGTGAATCGACGCGTGGACGGTTACACAGACGCACGCAGGAACGGACGGAAGCAAGAACGAATGGACGTACGAATGCTTCGCCCCACTCTCCATCATTCACTCCGTGAATATGCTGCCATCTTTTTAACTAAGACCACAGGAGATGCCCAAGGACTCGATGAAGGCTCAATGACGTCTTTGCTCAGCATTTTCTCGACCTTCGTCTGAATAACTTGGCGCTCAGCATGTGAGACGCGATAAGGGCGTTTGTGGAAGGGACTGGCGTCGGCGGTGTCGACGCAGTGGGTTACGGTACTTGTGTGGCCCAGGGGATGGTCGTCGACGTCAAAGATATCTAGGTAAGAAAATAGAACACCCCAGAGTGCTGCAACTTGGGAAGGTAAGAGGTTGCTGGATATCATTTTGTCGGGGAACGCCATATATTGCGGGGTGATTATTGGTTTCGCCACGGTCTTAGTGTCAGCGGTAAAAGAACAAATCGAACATTCATCAAGGGTGGAAAGGTCGACTAAAGTGATGCCTTGGTGAAGAACATGGGTTGACGTAGAGAAGTTCAGAACTGGAAGGAGCGCCGTGTGTTGCTAGCAACAACCACAATTGTATGTGGTAGTGCGATGTGGTGCGTAAGGGTCAATCAATGAAAGGAGCCACCAGATAGTCTCCATCCGGAACGGACAGAAAGGGCGATACAGGAATATACATAGAAGCCGGGGGTGGTAGCCGTGGAGGCTCTGAGAATCGTAAAGGAGTGCGACTTGGAGGAGTGAAATCGATGCACAAAGCAATTCGAGCCGTTAGATACCGGTAGAAAAATCAACGAGGGCGGAATGGGCGGTGAAGAAATAAATTCCAAGGATGACGTCGTGTGGGAAAGCATCGAGGATTGCGAAGAAAACGAAAGTGTGGTGGCTGGCAACAGTAACGTGGGCATTGCGCATGCCAAGCACCGATGTTCGACTTCTGTTGCCTACTCGAACAGTAGAGAACATAGCAGGTGTGGGATCCTTTTTCAGGCGAGGTCGAAGTGTTGAACTCATAACAGATACTCAGGCACCAGTGTCAATTAAAGCAGTAACGGCGTGTCCATCAACGAACAATCGAAGCAAATTTCGTCTTGAATTTGTAGCAGCTTGAGGGTTTTCGCTCCGGGTCGTCAAAGCAGCGTCACCTCCAGGAGCTGGACTCGTCAGTTTCCCGGGGGAGGACCAGAATAATCTAGTTATGAAGAGCGGCGGCGTTGAGAAGAGCGTGACGGCCGACTCTGAGGTGACGGCGAGCGGCTAGACCAGTTCCTTTGGGCGTCGACGTTAGCGTAGGATGGTTCGGAGCGTGGAGATGAACGGCGAGGTGAAGGGTCCTGAAGATGGTCATCCGGAAAAGCGGGTTGCGAATAGTGTCCATGGTCCTGACGGCTGTCGACATTACGAAAGCTTGGCCAGAAATACCACCTGTTCCGGCCATGGCGGGAGATGTGCCCAACTCGACAGCAGGAAAAGCAGATGGGTCGATCATGGTGCGTGCGCCCCTCAGATGGATTTCGGTAGCATGGTGGAAACCGAGGAGTCGAAGCTGCCGCAGCGACAAGTGGAGCAGAGTGGTGGTCAGTGCATTGGACGGGAGTGCTCATTGGCTGTGGCGTAATCCTGGAGGAATGGGGAACCTGGACGCCCAGGTTAGCAAATTCCTGACGTACGACGGCTTGAATAGGCGAGACTGTTGCCCAGTTGTCTTGCGAAGTGGGCTGATAGAAAGTAGGCGGCACGGCCTCCAGCTCCTGGCGAACAATCGTTGTGATAATGGCAGGAGGCGAAAGTGAACGGGGTGCTGCAAAATCCTCGCAAGACGAAGTCGCAGCGGTGTTTGGTAGTCTCGTGAAGTGGTGGGTTATTCGCCTGCTTTTAGCTTGTTCAAAGCGTCGGCATTTAGATATGATGGAGTCGACAGTGGTACAGTTCTTACACATTAGTATGTTGAAAGCATCATCAGCAATGCCTTTCAACACGTTGCTGATCTTCTCCGCCTCGGACATGTTTTTTTCGGTCTTCCAGCACAGTGCCAGAACGTCATGGACGTACGTGACGTACGACTCCGATGATTGAACACGCGACGCAAATTCCTGCCTGGCTGCCATCTGGTAAGCAACTCACCGACCGAACAAGTCGCGAAGCTATTGCTTACATGTGTCCCAGCTGGTTAATTCTTCTTCGTGCGTCTTATACCAGGCGCGCGCCGTACCCCGTAGGTAGAATAGAATATATGCCAGCCTAAGCGTCTCGTCCCACCAGTAGTGCTTGCTGATGCGCTCGAATGATGCGAGCCATTTTTCAACGTGTGTGCGATCCAACCCAAAAAACGTGCCAGGGTCAAGAAGATGGGGGGGGGGGGGAGTAATTACAGGTGATGGAGCCGGCACGAATGGCGAAGTCTGAGTGCCGGTTTCAGGCATCGCGGCCGGACAAAGCTGGCACCACTGCGGAGTTCCAGAGCCGGGTTGCGTGAAGTGAAGACCCCGCACCTTGCACGAAAAGATGTTACGAGGAACATTTATTCACTGACTGCAGGTCTTCTTGACGGCTTAAAGAGAGCACAGTCATTCAAGCCAACGGGGGAAGCTCGAGAAACCGACCCGGAACAACCACGTTGTCGTCTTCCTCCTTTCGGGTGCCATTTCAGCTGGGCCTAAACTACAGTTCTATACAGGTATCAATATCTATGACATGTGCCAAACGACGAGCATGAGACCTCTGCTGTTAGTATACTGCCTTGTAAGCATGCTACCTAGTGGCGACATACCACGTATGCGTCCAGTTGTAACATATTGTGACGACGCGAGTTTGACGAGCACACAAAGCGCCTCAAACAAATACAATTTATCGATCGCAGGAAACAGACTGCAACGACTTCTTCGTCTTTTGCCTTAGGCCAAAGACACTCGCGCTCCTTCGTTGTCCTCACCACTGGCACATACGCGCGTTATTATTTCCCCTTTAAAAAACATCGTCCCGATTGTAACGTTTGAGAAGGAAGGCGAAACCAAAACTGCACAGTTAGTCACTGAAAGTAAGGCTTCATCCGAAGCACGTGGACAATTTCTGGTGAATGTCTGAGCCGCTTTGAACACTGCACGCCGTCCGGAACAACCTCGTAGTTGACGTCACTAATGCGTTGCAGAACCTTGTAGGGTCCGAAGTATCTTCTCAACAGCTTTTCGGAAAGCCCATGCTGACAAACAGGTGTCAAGACCCATACTTTGTCGTCCACGTTGTATATGACGGGTCTGTGCCGGAGGTTGTAATACTTAGCATCGTCGTCTTGCTGTTTGGTGATTCGCAACCTGGCAAGTTGTCTGGCTTCTGCTAGCTGGGTAAACTCTTCGGCGTCTGTCTCATTGCCATCATTTTCATGAGGAAGCATTGAGTCTAACGTTGTTGTAACCTCGCGTCCGTAAAGAAGGCTAAAGGGTGTCTTCCGAGTGGTCTCTTGACGAGCCGTGTTGTACGCGAACGTGACGTAGGGCAAAATGATGTCCCAGTTCTTGTGCTCTACATCTACGTACATGCTTATCATGTCAGCCAGGGTCTTGTTGAGGCGTTCGGTGAGCCCGTTGGTCTGGGGATGATACGCCGTTGTCTTCCTGTGAGCTGTACCACTTAGTCGGAAAATGGTGTCCAAAAGCTCGACCATGAACGCAGTACCTCTGTCGGTGATGACTATTGCGGGGGCACCGTGTCTTAAGACGATGACTTCGATGAAAAATTGCGCCGCTTCAGCTGCCGTTGCCCGTGGCAGAGTGCCTTTCTCCGCGTATCGGGTCAGGTAATCCGTGGTGACGATTATCCACCTGTTTCCAGTGGCAGACTTTGGGAAGGGGCCCAGAAAATCCATGCCAATTTGTGCAAACGCTGTCGCCGGCACTCGAACAGGCTGCAGCAGGCCAGCTGGTTTGATGGATGGTGGCTTGCGGCGCTGGCAATCTAGACATGCCTGCACGTAAGTTTTGACAACTTCGGCAAGTCTTGGCCAGTAATAGTTCTGCCTTATCCTCGCCAATGTTCTTGCGTAACCCAAGTGACCAGCGGTAGGTTCGTCGTGACAGGCTTGCAGTACCTCACGGCGAAGCGAAGAAGGAACGACGAGCAAGTAGCTGCTGCCGGTGGGTGAAAAGTTCATCTTATAAAGAACGTCATTTCGCAAGCAGCACGACGGTAGCCCTCTCGCAAATAACTACGGAACGCTATTCGCTCGGCCTTGTAGGTAATCTATAAGTGGTAGCAGCTCAGCATCGCCACGCTGCTGTTGAGAAAAGGTGGCAGTGTCCACAATTCCGAGAAAGGCCGTGTCGTCATCGTCGTCCGGGGATGCCGCATCAACAGGAGACCGAAAAAGACAGTCGGCGTCGGTGTGTCGTTTTCCCGACTTGTAGGCAACAGTGAAGTCAAATTCTCCATCGTGCAAGGCGGCTAGACGTATCTTTCAAGTTGACCAACCAACAGAGAGAGTGGTGATCGCTGATAACGGTGAATGGGCGGCCGTACAAATAAGGACGAAACTTCAGGAATGCCCATACCATTGCAAGACATTCTTTATCCGTCGTAGTGTAATTAGCTTCAGCTCGGGACAGCGTCCTGCTGGCATAGGCGATCACGTTTTCATTGTTGTCCTTCGTCTGTACGAGAACTGCTCCAAGACCCCCATTACTAGCGTCTGTATCAAGTATTGTCGGCGCGTCTTCATCGAAGTGGGCCAGCACGGGGGGTGTTTGCATTCGCTGACGGAGCTCGTGAAATGCCTGCTGTTGGTCTTCGCGCCATCTGAAGGGGGTATCTTCCCGAGTAAGCTGTGTCAATGGCCATGCGATGCGCGAAAAATTAGCAATAAACCGCCGGTAATAGGCACAAAGTCCTAAAAAACGTCCCACTGAATTTTTGTCTGATGGCGTCGGGAAGTTTGCCACAGCGGCAATTTTATCCGGGTCGGGTCGGATCCCTTGGCTGCTCACGACGTGACCGAGGAATCGAAGTTCGTGGAAGCCGAAGTGGCACTTTTCTGGTTTTAGAGTAAGACCGGCCAAGCGTATTGCTTCAAAAACTGCCTCGAGCCTTCGTAAGTGTTCCTCGAAAATCGCCGAAAAGACAATCACGTCATCGAGGTACACCAAGCAGGTTTGCCACTTAAGTCCCGACAGAACCGTGTCCATGAGACGCTGGAATGTTGCTGGCGCCGAACACAAACCGAAAGGAAGAACCTGAAATTCATAAAGTGCGTCCGGCGTAACAAAGGCGGTCTTCTCACGATCTCTCTCATCCACTTCAATTTGCCAGTAGCCGCTTTTTAAGTCCATAGACGAAAAGTAGCGTGCGTTTCGTAGTCTATCCAATGAATCATCACTACGCGGCAGAGGGTAGACGTCCTTCTTTGTGATCTGATTAAGCTTACGGTAGTCGACGCAGAAACGCAAGCTACCGTCCTTCTTGTTGACGAGTACTACAGGTGATGCCCAAGGACTGTTAGACGGCCGAATAACACCATCTTCTAGCATCGTTTTCACCTGTTTTTGAATTACCTCACGCTCTTTTGGGGCGACTCGATAAGAATTTTGCCGGATGGGTCTGGCATCGGAATCCGTGATGATGCGGTGTTTTGTCAGTGCCGTTTGACCAACTCTTGATGTGGATGATAAGCAGCCGTGGAACTTGTTGATCAGCGTGAGAAGGTGGTCTCGCTCAATGGGAGATAACATTGGACCAACGTGTACAGGTGTCGATGTAGTGATAGTAGACGCTGCTGCTTCCTCCACTAAATGACAATCTTCTGTTTGCGAGAGCTCGTCCAAATAGGCAATAGCCGTGCCTTTAACTATGTGTCGACGTTCTCTGCTGAAATTTGTCAATAGCAGTTCAGCGCACCGTCAATAACAGTGATGACAGCCCTGGCAACAGAAATGCCGCTAGTGAATGCGAGCTCCTTGATGTGTTAAGCGATGCCAGTACCATTTTGTAATTTGTCACAGTGCACGGATACGAGAGAACAACTTCGTGGCGGCAGTATGACGTCGTCATCGGCAATACGGAGGCGAGGTGGCTGGTGTTCCTCATCTGTAGCAGTCTCCGAGCTTACAGTGAACGTTACGCTTCTGTCACGGATGTCAATCAAAGCCCCGTATTCGCGCAAGAAATCCATTCCCAATATGAGCTGTTTACAGCACTCGGGGAGAATGACGAGGGTGTTGACAAAGGTGGAACCAGCAATGAAGAGTCGGGCCGTCCACTTTCCAACCAGTGTCATCAACTGACCTCCTGCAGTTCTTATATTGGGTCCCTGCCATGGCATTTTCACCTTCCTTAGTCTTTCGGCTAGCTGTAGGCTTATTATAGAAAAGTGGGAGCCAGTGTCCACAAGTGCCGTCACTTGGTGGTCGTCAATGTGAACGACGAGGTCAGCGCTGATAACGTCGGTTACGTCGGCAGTTGTCTCATTCGTCGAATTAGTCGTTGCTGTCGTCTTCTTCGGTATCGTTGGCTTCGAGCTGTCAATTGTCTGCAATGGGGGCTGTTCGGAATTTCGAATATTGGCAACCCCACCCCCCGAGGTCGCTGTGTCTAGTTTCCCCATCGCGGGCTAGGGGACCTGCCCCTGGCGACGTCGGCAAAACTGCGACGATTAGGTGAACTGGGCCGCGCAGGATATGGAGAACGTGATCTGGGCATTACTGGATTCTGCGGCGGTGTGTTCACATAGGCGTAGTTGTACATGCGTTGATCGTCGTACGCAGTGTATTCAGGGTAGCGAGGAAATCTCAAGTACTGAGCGTCGCGATAACGGCAAACTCTGTAGACGTGCCCAGCTTCGCCACAATGAAAGCATACCGGTCGACGGTCAGCGGTACGTCACAAATCCGTTTTCCGACGCTGGTAGGTAAGTGGAGACTCACTATTGGGCCACGTTGTGGGGCTACGTTGTGGGGCATGTTGGTTATACGGCATTCGTCTTGTCGGAGGAATCAGTGAGGTTGCGAAAGTGGTCGTTGCTGACAGTGGCTGTGTTTGCGGGGTTGGTGGTGGTCCAGTCATTGGGGTCTGCTGTGCTGAAGGAGCGATGACGGGGCGTCGGACTGCATCACATAAGTAAAATGTCGTCGCACACCATTATAGCCGGATGAAGAGAGAGCATGGCGGACTTCATCCCGGAGAACATCAGCGACAAAAGACAATGCCGGCGTCGGTTCAGTTGCTGGAATTAAACCAAGCTGCCGAAGCTCCTCCCTCAAAATCTCCCGGATGACTTCCCGCAGAGGCCTGTCGTTGTCGCAGAGGCTCGCCGCAGTCGTTACAGGGCTACTCGCTCGAACGTTGACCGGGTTCTGCTGGCGGTACCGTTGCTGTAGGGCCCGTTCAATAGCTGTGGCTTCTTTCGTGAACTCAGCTACTGTTGTTGGCGGATTTCTCACAAGCCCAGCAAACAGTCGCTCCTTCACGCCTCGCATTAGATACCGCAGCTTCCTGTCTTCCGGCATCTCGGGATCCGCCCTGCCAAAAAGACGGGTCATGTCCTCGGCGAACATAGTGACGCTCTCGTTTGGTTTTTGAATTGGAGCTTCCGAGAGACGTTGCGCATTCTCCTTTCTGTCAAGACTACTAAAGGTGTCAATCAGCTGGTTGCGGAAGTCATCCCACGTAGCCATGCTTCTTTCCCTGTTGATGTACCACGTCTGGGCGTTGTCTTTCAGGTAGAAATACACATTCGCGAGCTTGTCTTCTGGGGTGGCCCACTGGTTGTACTTCGCGCAGCGTTCGAACTGGTCCAGCTAGTCTTGTGCATCTTCATAGATCTCACCATGAAAGCAGTCAGGAATCATGGGATTCTGAAGTGTCATGTGCGATGTAGCTGCAGTGGCCATGGTGGTTGAAGGAGGCAAGCGATTGCTGGCAGTTTCTGGAAAGGGATTGAGCTCGGTAGCTAGGCCCCGCAGACGGCGGCTGGAACGGTGGACTGGTGCGGCGACGGGTGGTAGTGATTCCGGGCTTGAATGTCGGGTCCGCGATGGGGTGCCAAGCATGAAGACGTACCCCGCACCTCCACCAGTGTGACGACGCGAGATTGACGAGCACACAAAGCGCCTCAAACAAATACGATTTATCGATCGCAGGAAACAGACTGCAACGACTTCTTCGTCTTTTGCCCTCGGCCAAAGACACTCGCACTCCTTCGTTGTCCTCACCACTGGCACATACGTGCGTCAATATAGGCGTCATTTCCTCTCTTCTACTTTTGTCTGATTTTTAGGGGTGAAGCTCCTCAGGGAGTGGATCTGTACTTCCTCCGATTGTGTATGTAACCACGATTGTGTATTGGATTCTGTATGTCCTTCCTCCGATTGTGTAGAGCGGTCCTTTGAAGGTACGCTGGATGACGGCACTTGTATATGATGAATAAAATCCTCGAAGCTCAACAAAGAAGACAGCACCATACTGAGAACGCTGCAGAGCAATACATAAACACACGGCATACTAATGCACCGATTGAACCCAACATTACATGTATATGTTTGCCCAATTCGTGCCGTACCTGACATGTTGGCCCACCTTATACACGAGTGTGCATGCAATCCAAACAAAGATCTAACGCTTTTGCCGAACACCTGTGACGCTGGTGAAGAAAATGAACACCTTCTCGAAACGTGGGAGGCCAAGGTTGCTTTGGAGGACCTGGTTCAACAACGACGTCTTGTCCCTAGGATCGAGGAGGCCACGAAGGCCAGAGGGTTTCTGGAATGAGGAGACCTCCCACCTGTGGTGGAAGCGGAACCTACACCAGTGCACTGTTTTGAAAAATAAACAGTTATTCCTCCTTCTCTTTCTTCACTGCAAAGCAGCAGTCCTTGACTTCGCTATTTCAAGAAAAAAAGATTAATCTTGTTTTTGGTTCAATAAGTATTACGGCTAGGTGGCGTTAGCCGCCGACCAATCTAAAGAGTACCGCCATATCAATCCATCCATCCATCGAATACGTCAAGAAAATATGTGAGATGGCTGTACTTGGAGTGATCACTAGATAGAAGGACGGACATGCAGATAGACGGATGGACTGACGAACGCACGGACAGGCAGAGGGGCGGACGCACGGGCTTATGGATGGATGGACAGACATGTAGACAGAGGGACGGCCGTGCGAACAGACGTGCGGATGGACGGACAGATGGCAAAACGGACGTACGGATGGACACGTTGAGGAACGCAAGGACGGACGGATGTACCACTGGTCACACGGATGGACGGAAACACGCATGGACGCATGAATGGACAGAAGCAACAACGAATTGGCGAACGAAAGCATGGGCGTACTGACGAAGACGGCGCCCCACCATTGCTCATTCACTTCGTGGAGATGCTGTGATTTTTGTAGCTTATGCCAAAAGTCTTTAGTGAATAGAGGAGATCAAAAGAGAAGAGAAAAATCAACACTAGATTTGCTACTATCGACATTCTTTCAACCTAACGGTGTAACAGTGAATTTTTTCAGAGCTTCAAGCGAACACATCGATTCTCAAGGCATTTTCTTCTTGTAATAAAATTACAATCAAGTGAACGAATCGCCGCTCTCTCTTGGCAATTGAACTTTGTTGTATAACGCCGAAAATAACATTTGTATATTTGCTTCTTTTTCACTGGACACTCAACTATTTAGAGACACAGATTGATTACGATAGGGTTGTCCTAATTCTGCGCGCTACAACTTTCAAGGAATATGTCTTTTGCGGCTTCGATGCACTTCAAATCAGATAAGTGAGAGCTAGACTCATGTTTCTTAGCGCCACTGAGTTCGTGACGATGTGGTTTTTGCCCTGGTAACAGGGAGGTAAGATACGGCATCAAAAAGTGGCACACGTGATGGTACCTCTTGTATATCGTCTGCAATAATTTTTTTATTTAGAATGTTACTTTGTGGAATTGAGCGGCAGTGTACCAGTTCACGACGCTAGTTCTACGGCTATCTGAGTAAGTGCAATGCCTGTGCAAGCTGTGAGGTATATAAAAGCTAACAATTGCGTCTTTTTCCCGTTTTTTTTCATGTTAGGATACTCGAGATTACGGTGAAAGCATTTCTGAGCACAGCGTACTGATATACTCGGCGTGAAATTATTGTTTTCCAGAACCCTAAATCAGCATGACATAGTAAGTGAATACCGGGCGCACCACCCACGCGAAGCTCGAAACGTTGTCTTGACAGAAAACGCGGACGCAGTCAAGTATCATTAATTCAAAGTCACACAGGCAGCATCAGCTGTTCAAACATAAACCAGGCACCTAGTTTACTTTCCACGTTTCATTTTTCTTAAGCAAACGGTACTGGCGAGGATGGTGTTAAGAGAGGGATGAGTTGTCTCTGCTGTGGTGTCACACACAGAACTATGAGACCTATCCTATCCAGGTATTGAAGCTGGCTTCAATGTTCAAGTGGTTACACTGATATTTTTGAAACAATTGAAGGAAAAGAAAGAAATAGCATCGTAAAAATCACAAAAATGGTACGTTTAGATTTTTTTATTTTCGAAAGTATGCCCTGAGATTTATATGCTCTTAGGAAATGCACACGCCTCGCATTGTTAGAGATGTGGTTAATGTTGTTTATCGATGTACATATTTTCATACAATGATGCTGCATATGGGCACAGTGATCTGCTTTTTAACCAGCAGACACTTATGTGCCACCGAGGAGGTTCAAATAAATCTCGCTGGAGTCGAGGCCGCCTATACATATCATTGGATTGCAGTAAAGCAGTGGCGACCATCTTGCCATAGGCAAGATACGGTAGACAAAGCACGCCCGCCGCTACTTTCCACCGTAGTTTTTAACGGTTATGGAGTGCAATAAGTGATAAATTGTTCAAAATAAGAAGTAAAAGGGTGAACAAGAATAGAGTCGACTCGACCTTATTCTGTTTCTTTAGGCGTTTTCCTTGCAAGAATTCACTCCGATGAAGGCGATCGGTAACGCTAGTTTTTAAAAAGAAGCATACTCGTCAGAGCTGAGCTAACTTTCTCGGCATTCATTTGCTTGTTTATTTTCTTCCTGATGTGACGGAACCTTAGGCATGAATATATTTCGACCACTTTCTTTGCATGGATTATAAAAGTTGGTGTCCCAAGCTTCACATCTACAAAATGGTATACTCTTCGAAAAAAAGATGTATGAATGAGAGAAGCTGCAATCCTGCCCTCGACTCTCCGAAATGGGCTTTTGATTCTTGATCCCTTTTATTTTAGCTTTGGGATGAAGCCTCACTCCTTTGGTTCACTACCAGTTCTCTGTGCTGGAATTTTCGTGTGGAGCTGTTTTAGCTTCTCTTAGAAAGCACGAACCATTTTATTTTTGTAAGAGCTGCCTTGGAGATGTAGTCGACGCAACTCTCACATCTTCAAGTTGAGTACAGATAGCGACACGAGTATCTCTTAGTTATGATCGCTTCTTTTGCCGTTAGTTGCACCACAAGCGCTGCACAGTTCAAACATTGGTTTTTTCTCGCTGCACTTCAAGGAACCAAATAAAAGGCACGAATGTAAAAAATGACAGATCACTATGTGTTGCCCTCGTGGCAGCTATTTAAGCTTCTAATTACCACAAATAAAAAGCAGGGGCTTAGCTAGGGATCGGCAAACCGGGCTCGTTCCGCAGATAAGTGGTTTTGCATGTTTTGAGCTTGCCTTTATAATTATTAAGGCAGCAGGTAAAATCTTTGTAGCACTTATTACATTGTATGATTTTTTCGAGAGTCAGTCACCAGGTATTTACTAGTTTGTGCGTGTGTGTGTGTGTATGTTTGTTTCTTTGTGTTTTTTTTCTCTTGCGACCCCGTGGGGGAAGTACACATACATTGAACACGCAAACTTTTGTAGTAGAGCTTTGACTTTCTCTTTTTCGTGGGGCAGGGATCGTGTTTCATATTTATCAAGTGAAACAAGTCATAAGACAATTGATGTCAGAAAGACATGATTTAAAAGGCTCTAAAGTGTTCGGAATGCTGGGCGGCTTTGAAAATGGACCCCAAGTGCAGAAGCGAATAGAGAGGAGGCTGACACCAAGTGTAGGCAATGTGAGGGTTGAGTGAAAAATGGAGAAAATGATGCTTGCCCAGAGTGAACTGCTGATGAGAATCACCAAGCTGGAGACTGCTAAGGCGACAGAGCGAGAGAAATTGAGGGCTAGGGGAGAGAGGCTGAAGCCAGCCGAGGAGGCACTAGCTAAGGTCAACAAAGAAGCGACCGGCGGAGAGAACAGTAGAGCACCGGTAACCAGAAAGGCAGAGAAGAAGGAGCAAGAAACGTTGAAAAAAACACGTTCAGCCGGTTCAATTGTCGCAAGACCCAGCTTCAGCAAAGTAGTGGTCAGGCTGGGAGGGGACAAAGCAGCCGGCGTGACAGGTGCAAGTAACCCCCAGGTGCAGGACGCTCCAGCTGAAAAGTCACAGCAAGTGATAATCGACGGGGACTCGAATTTAAATTGATGCGCGGAAGCAATCAAAGAGAGGGTAAAGGTGACAAGAGGTTTGCAGTAGGTACGTCCCCAGGACGCAAGCTGGAAGCAGCCATGAGGCAAGCAAGCGCAAAAGTCAAAACTACAGCTGATAGACGAAACCTCGTTCCAAATTCAGGCGGCTTAAACGATGTCCTAAATGAAGATATTGCCGGACTAGCAACCACACTGGCGAAAGGGGTCGATGATTTGCACGCCACTTCTCCTCAGGAGCAGGTAGTGATATGAACGATAGCGGGGGTACCGGTGCGTGACGGCCACCTGCGAAGAGCGGTCGTCAACGCAAACCAAGGTATATGGCGGATGAGTCGAGAGAAAGGCTTTGAGGTGGTGGAAGTAAACAGACATGTGCATAGGTGGGGTGGTTTTCGAGACAGAATTCATTTCTATGGGCGGCTAGGTCATGAGGTAGGTTGGCGACTTGCCGGACGCACAGTAGCTTTTTTGGGGGGGTACGCAGGCCCTTCAGGGTGCAGGATAGCTAGTAACGAGGAAAACAACCAGAGAGCCTCTTTGAAAGGTGGTATGGACAGATACAAATCCAAAGTGACACCAATATTTAAGATAGGTAGAGTCAGGGGCAGAAACAGACGTAGCCGCAAGGGCTGAGCCAATTCAGAAATAGGGTATATTACCATGCAGGGTGACAGGAACAGGCTGAAGTGGGAAGAGATAGAAGAACAGCTAAGGGAGGAGAGGCCGATGGTATACGGTTCAGTAGAAACACATCTTAGGGACATGAAACAACCTCCTAACAATCTTGGCTACGCATGGGAATCCTGTAATAGAACAAAAGGCAGCAGAAAGAGGCGTGCTATTGGGGCACTCATTCCTAAAGTACAGACTGGCAAAGGGTCAAGCAGGAGCGCAAGAAACATTCATGGCAAAAATGGAAAGTGGCAGGGCAAATGATACTCCTTGGTTTCGTGTACGTGTGGACGGGAGCAAAGGCCAGAGAGGAAAACCAGGCAATGGTAGAGTGTATATCAAATGACATTCAGGAGTTAGGAGGAGAGTGCGAGATTATTATACTAGAAGATATGAATGCACATATAGAATACATAGATGGGTATACTGACTCAACAGGCAAAAAGATCATGGATATGTTTGAAAGGATGATTTGATCATTTGCAACAGTACCGAGAAGCGCGAAGGGCAAATAACATGGGAGATAGGAAGGCTGCAGTCAACCATAGATTACGCACTGATGTCACATAAGATTTATGATAAGCTCAGGGGAATGCACATAGATGAAGGTGGCTCCAGAAGTCTGGGTAGTGATGACAAACGTATCAAGTTAAGTTTTGGAAGAGCAGCGAAAGTGGGAAGGAGACAAGATGAGCAACTACAGGAAAATTTTCATTCAGAAAGGCAAATAGAAATTGATACTAAACAAATTGAGAAAGTAATCACTGAGAATAATAAAAATTTGTGGACATACACAAATCTAATTAGACTGTTTGGGCTATAGCTCGCTAAGGCACGTGACAAGTCACCCCGGAAAAGAAGACACAAGCCCAAGAGTTGGTGGGATGAGGAAGTTAAAAGAGCCTTAGCATAACGTCAGGAAGCCTGTAGAGAACACAGACATGCTAACCAGTGGGTCGAACCAACAGATGATGCTGAAAGAAAACAGGAAACCTTTCTAAGCTGTAGAAGGGAAGCAACCCTTCTGATAGATGAAAATATTGGGAGAAAGGGGGCTCAGTGGCTGGCAGAAGTGCATAAAAAGATAGAAAGGCAGCTGCAGAATTTTGGAACCATCTGAACTCCCAAAAAAATGAGACGAGCCTAGAGCAGAGGTTCATAACTACAGCTGAAGGTGGTAGGCTGGAAGGGGACGAAGCTATTTATTATATTGCCACATTGAATATGCAGCGCGAAGAGGACAACGAAGAACACGCGCAGCGAGTGAAGAAGACGAGGTTCTCTCCCGATCAGTTTGCCAGTATTCTAATACAATTAAAGTGAGTTTCCTGGATTCGACTGCTGCTGTTTCTGCATTGTGACACTGGTGGAGGCGCTGGGTACATGTTCGGGACGCCTGACAACAGCCCCGCATCTGGTCAAGAAAGACTTCCGCGCATCGACACCCCCGTTCACCGCAGCAGCCGGCGCTTGTTAGGCCTCAGCCCGGAGTTTGGTCCATTGCCGGAAAGCGTGACTGTGCCAGAAAGCATGACGGCGCCTGGAAGCACTGGCCCCAACATGTCCAGCCCCAGCACGACACAGGTGACTGTTTTGAACCCTCGACTTCCGGTTGATTTCCACGGAAACGCATATGAGGATGCACATGACTGGCTCGAGGAATTCGAGCACACAGCGAATGTTAACGGTTGGAACACCACACAGAAATTGGGCTACGTTTATTTTCCGCTTCAAGACGGAGCCCGAACGTGGTTCACGAATCGCGTGTGGTCGTCTTGGGACGAGTTCCGGCAGAAGTTTCTCGACACGTTCGCGAGCACTGAAAGACGAGAAATCGCACAGCGTCTCCTCGAATCACGGATTCAGAAACCAAATGAATCCGTTACGATGTTTGTTGAGGACATGGCGCGGCTATTTCGTCGAGCAGATCCTAATATGCCCGAAACCAAAAAGGTTAGCCACCTCATGCGGGGCATTAAGGAGCAGCTGTTCGCTGGTCTCGTACGAAACCCGCCTACAAGTGTGGATGAATTCTCCAAGGAGGCGACATCTATCGAACGCGCACTGCATCTACGTTATCGCCAGTATGACCGCCCAACCCACAGTGCACCGATCAGCGTGGCAGCCTCTACCACAGCAACAACACCCGACGAAGGTTCTTTGCGCCAACTAATACGAGAAATCGTACAAGAAGAGGTCAAGAAACTCGTCGTCAAACCGAATGACTGCGCGATCGCCTCAGTGACGGAAGTTGTACGCCAGGAGATCAGGCAAGCGCTCTCGCTTCCTGAGCCGAACACGAGCAGTCCCAGGGCAAGCTATGCAGACGTAGTCCGCCGACAGCCAGCGAACGTGCCGACACCACATCAGTACCACCAGCAACATCCGCCGACAGCGCCTTGGTACTACAGAGAAACTTCGATGCCGAGGAGGCCACCACTTCGCAAAACTGACATCTGGCGTACCCCTGATCATAGGCCCCTGTGCTTTCACTGTGGGGAAGCAGGCCACATCGTTCGGTATTGCCCGTATCGCGCCGCAGGGTACCAAGGATTTCCTTCTACGGTTCCTCGGCGCCATTTCAATGGAACATCTGACGTCGACACGAGTGTCATGACCCCGCGGGATGTTCCTCCTGGGTTTCGGTCACGCTCACCCTCTCCTGGGCGTTTTTCTCCATCCTCTAGACGGAGCACCACTGACATGCAAAGAGGGAGATCTCCTAGTCCACGCCGGGGAAACTAAAAGCAGCGACCTTAGGGGGGAAGGTTGCGAATCGTCGAAGTGCTGAAAATCCCCCATTACTGCCGAGCGAAGAGAGACACATTTTCAATGAATCGACGAAAGATGGGGTTGTTACTGCCGAAGTTGCAATTACGATTGACGGACATGACGTCATGGCATTGGTCGACACTGGCGCGGACTTCTCGATAATGAGTGAGAGTCTGGCAGACACGCTCAGGAAGGTTAGAATGGAATGGACAGGACCGCAGATTAGAGGAGCTGGAGGGCAGCTACTCACACCTACCGGAAAGTTCACCGCAAGAATGAAGATAGGGGATGCATCCTTCGTCGCAACTTTTGTTATCCTTTCTGAGTGTTGCAAGCAGGCAATCTTGGGGATGGATTTCTTGAGTGAATATGGTGCCATCATCAATATTCCGGACGGTGTACTGACCTTTTCAGCGGATCAAAGCGCGGCGCTACACCGAAAATCCCTACGAGTCATTGACGATGTGACCATACCTCCGTTATCGTGCCGCCTTGTTCCAGTCACGTGCAGCGAGCAGAATACTGGAGAAGGAATCGCTGAACAAGTATTGACGCTCCTACTCTCTCACGGTGTTGCAATTGCCAGAAGTATCGTCAACGTTGTGTGCGGTGAAGCAGAGGTTCTGTTGACGAATTTTACCAACGAGCGACGACACATTACACAAGGCACTACAGTCGCCTACTTCGACGAGATCACCGAAATCCGCGAGTGCTGTGTAGTACAACAGGACGAGCCGCAAGCCACGTCAGCCTCACCACCTATTGACGTAAGCTCGGATTTGTCACCAGCGCAGAGACAGCGTCTAGTAGATCTTCTTCACCAGTTCAGAGACTGTTTTTCATCGACCTCGAGGGTCAATCAAACGCCACTGACGAAGCATCGGATAATAACGGAGGAGACGGCAAGGCCAATACGACAGAACCCATACCGCGTAGCACCGAAAGAGCGTGAAGCAATCCGGGAACAAGTGAAGAAAATGCTCGATGATGACGTCATCCAGCCGCCAAGAAGTCCTTGGGCATCGCCGGTAGTGCTGGTTAAAAAGAAAGACGGAAGCTTGCGATTTTGTGTCGACTACCGCAAGCTGAACCGTGTGACAAAGAAAGACGTGTACCCATTACCGCGCATCGATGATTCACTCGACAGGCTGAGGTATGCACGCTACTTTTCGTCAATGGACCTCAAAAGTGGGTATTGGCAAATAGAGGTCGACGAGCGAGATAGAGAAAAAACGGCTTTTGTAACGCCTGACGGGCTTTATGAATTTAAAGTCTTGCCATTCGGATTGTGCTCAGCCCCCGCAACATTTCAGAGACTGATGGATACCGTTCTGTCAGGCCTTAAGTGGCAGACATGTCTGGTCTATCTGGACGACGTCATTGTTTTTTCAAAAACATTTGAGGAACACCTGAGCAGGCTGCTATCGGTATTTAGGGCAATAAGGTCTGCCGGCCTGACACTGAAACCCGAGAAGTGTCATTTTGGTTTCAAGGAGCTTAAATTTTTAGGCCATGTGGTGAGCCATGAAAGTGTTCGACCTGATCCCGATAAGATTGCGGCCGTCAGAAAATTTCCGGTACCAAAAGAGAAGAAAGCAGTCAGGCGTTTCCTTGGCCTATGCGCATACTACCGAAGGTTTATTGCCAATTTCTCCAACATAGCCTCGCCGTTAACACGACTCACAAGAGAAGACGTTTCGTTCACATGGGGCGACGATCAACAGGTGGCATTTGACGATCTCCGACAACGCCTGCAGACTCCGCCTGTGCTTGCTCACTTTGATGAGGATGCTCCTACGATGGTCCATACAGATGCCAGCAACGTGGGTTTAGGCGCTGTACTCGTCCAGTGGCAAGACTCAGCCGAGCGTGTGATCGCATATGCTAGTAGGACGCTTTCCCGCGCCGAGTCCAACTACTCCACAACGGAAAAAGAGTGTCTTGCTGTCGTATGGGCGGTTATGAAGTTTCGTCCGTACCTCTACGGCCGTTCCTTCCACGTAGTCAGCGACCATCATTCCCTCTGCTGGCTGACCAACTTGAAAGACCCGTCTGGTCGGCTCGCACGGTGGAGCTTACGCCTCCAAGAGTTTGATATGACGGTCGTGTATAAGTCCGGACGGCAGCACGCCGACGCCGATTGCGTATCAAGGTCACCGATAAAGCGCGAAGAGGACACAGAAGATGACAGTATGGCGTTTGTAGGAGTCGTTGACACCACTACGATTTTGTGCAAGCAGAAAGAAGACAGTGAGTTGCTTCCTCTTATTGAATTTTTGAATGGCCGGACAACAACCGTCCCTAGAAGATTTGCAAGGAGCCTGCCGTCATTCTGCTTACGTAGTGGTGTTCTCTATAAGAAGAACTTTTCTCCCAGAGGAAGTACCCACCTACTTGTCGTTCCGACGTCACTTCGTGAGGAGATACTTTGTGCTTGCCACGATGAGCCAACGTCTGGTCATCTCGGATACACACGCACATTGGCCAGAATCCAACAGAAATACTACTGGCCAAGACTTCCAGCTATTGTGAAGCATTACGTGCGCACGTGCCTCGATTGCCAACGACGAAAATCGCCACCGTTAAAACCAGCTGGGCTATTACAACCAATTCAAGTGCCCACGGCACCTTTTGCCCAAATTGGAATGGATCTCCTTGGACCATATCCGACTTCCCATGCTGGCAACAAGTGGGTAATAGTCGCCACTGATTATCTTACGCGCTATGCCGAAACGAAGGCTTTGTCAAGTGGCACCGCCGTTGAAACCGCACGATTCTTCGTAGAAAATATCGTCCTGAGGCACGGTGCTCCAACAATCATAATAACGGATCGAGGTGCCGCTTTCACGGCCACGCTCCTGAAGACAGTGCTTGAGCTCAGTGGAACCGCCCATCGGAAAACCACTTCCTATCATCCACAAACCAACGGCTTAACAGAACGCCTCAACAAGACTATTGCCGACATGTTGAGTATGTACGTTGACGTGGATCACAAGAACTGGGACGACATTCTACCGTACATCACGTTCGCCTATAATACAGCGCAGCAAGAAACTACACGAAGAACGCCGTTCAGTCTCCTTCATGGCCGTGAAGTGACGACGATGCTTGACGCCATGTTACTGCACGACTGCAATGACATCGATTTGGACGCTGCATCTTTTACCCAACGAGCAGAAGAAGCGAGGCAGCTTGCGCGTGTCCGAATCACCCAGCAGCAAAATTATGACGCCCAACGTTATAATCTGCGACACCGACATGTCGTCTATCGGACCGGCGACAAAGTTTGGGTATGGAGTCCTATCCGCCGCCGGGGACTGTCTGAAAAATTGCTGAAGAAGTATTTTGGCCCCTACACAGTTTTACAACGCCTGAGTGACGTTAATTACGTGGTCGTTCCTGACAACCCCTCGACAACTCGCCAGCAAAAACCAGAAATCGTGCATGTTGTGCGAATGAAGCCCTACTTTTCGGACTGACTTACACCATACATCTACTACACCGTCTTTTGTAGAAGAGCATCGGGACGCTGCTCTCTGGAGGGGGGCAAAT